>NW_021680689.1:564178-574994 GCF_001412515.2 Diachasma alloeum | reverse complement strand
TCGATTCCTGAGGAAATTTGGGTTCCGTATAGGCAGATGGACGGCTCAATTTTTTTACTAATTAATTGTGTAATCCTTAAACACTGAAAAATGCATTACATTCATCTATTAACGAATTACAAGTATTTTACAATCGTCATTTGTTTATGAATAATATTTTCCGGCTGACAACCTATTGCTCTAGTTCGATTCAATTTGTAATTTCGCTTGAGATGAGAATAATCCCGCCATCTCTCAACAGACCCCTGCACTAGAAAATTCGGTTGGTATGCCGTTTTCAAAAGACATCGGCAATATCGAGCCCCTTTTAACCACCTCATCAGAATCTGCCCCTCCGCGAATGTGACCACAAATTTCCGTGCCCATCTGTTCCACCGCCTTCCATACTGTCACCATTTTCCCTAGAACGTGCCTCAAACGGAATGTGTCCATCTAAGATTGTACAAACGGCCCCACCCCCTTCATTTATCGCGATTGATGAACAAGAGTTGGTAAAAAAATCTAGTAGTGAAATGGTAAAACAGGATGATATCCTTTTCCCCGAATATCTCGGAACCTAAGGGAGATAGCGAAAAAATAATGGGACCATTTTTTGTAGAAAATTTCATGCGCTATAAAAAAGTTCATTATCAATTTTTCTCTAACTCCCGTATTTGTCCAGATATTCACAAAAAACCAATACCATCAACACTCTGTTTTGCCATTTCACCACTGAACTCATTCATAATCTCGTGACAGCGCCATTTACTGATGCACGTCATTCTTGAGAACCTTAAATCCCAGAAATTCTCGTAACCTACATTTACTCGTGCCATTGGTCAGCCGAGAATCTCACCATCTGACGAGATTATTCAATTTTTCAACTGACCTATCACCAAAATGATGGCTAATTGCATGAGAAAAATTGGCCAAGAGGCCTCACGACGTAACGTGAGTAAAAATTCCTTCAATTTACCGCGAAAACAATCACTTCAATTAACTAACAATGTGTCGATCGTCATTATGTCTCTATGGGTGACCTTCGACAAGGCACTATTTTCTAATTATATTTGTGACATTCAAAAACTCAAAAATTGTTTTTCTCCATTTATTTTTCATGGGTACTGTCGAATGCATTTGTCCCTTGTACTTGGCTACGACTAGTACGCTACATGGAAAGAGGTAAATATGCCTCGATGTAGTGAAACATTTATTTTTCTATTTTTTCAAGTTATTCTTCAGTTTGTCAAATTTTTTATTTGAGTGGGAATACATAGTACTGTCAAATTAATTCAATTATAAATTACTATTATTTATACTTCCAGATAATTATTAATACCAATTTATAATTTATTAATTTATAAAACTAGTAATTAAATAATAACTGTCAAAAGTTATTTTTTCTATGATTTGACTCCTTCCTAAAATGATTGCATAATGAAAAAAAATTCTTTTAAATTAATTTGCTAATAATGGAGTTATCCGGAAAATTAGTAGTTTCACGGGAGAATTTCAGAAGATACTGTCGCATAAAAAAATATCTTTTGATATTTTTCTCTAAAACCCTTCATTATCCACTGAATTCATTAAAACAAAAAATTACTGCATTTACAGATGCTAAATTAACGTATTAAATTTAAATTTAATAGGAACTTAGGGCATTAGTGCTCACAATTATTTTTACACTGCAATAAATTGACTCCCAGTCCATTAAAAAAATTAGTTATTGGGGATTTAAGAAGAAAATAATTGCATTTCCCACTCGAAAATCAAGAGTTTCAATTATTTATCCATGCAAATCACATCACATTGCTTAGACAACAACTGCATTGTACCGTTGGCACCCATTGAGATGTAGAATACATCGCAATAGTTAATAATTCTTTGAAAAATCGTCATTAAGGTGTTCTCGGCGTTCTCGAGTGGCAAAAATGGATATGCAACAGAGGCCTCTTTCGAGACAAAGCCCTACAGACTTCATAAATTGGACTCTGGCCCATCGACTCAAGTATCTTGCACTAGGGAAGAGGCCCTCGACCTCTACAAGAAACTACACACCATCAGACGAATGGAGACTGCTGCTGGCAATCTTTACAAGGAGAAGATCATCCGAGGATTCTGTCATCTTTATTCCGGACAGGTAAATTAATTCGCAAACATAGCACTTTGTCAAAAGAATTCTATTGATTTTCTGACGGAGTTCGATTAAAATTCTATTAAACATTTTTGAATAGCCATTTTATAAATATAAAAACACTCTGTTGAATGTTTTTCTATAAGAATGGGTCCACCGAAGGTTCAACTTTTTTCTACGATTTTATTATGAAAATAAAATAAAAATAAAGCGAAAAATGTTGAAAAATTTATGCCCAAGGGTTTTATAAATAGAAAAATTCAACAGAAAAATCAAACTCTGTTGTCTCTCTCCTTCAATAGAATTCCCAGGAAAGTTTTAGGGCTTCAGATTAAATTTTTCCACGTGTCTGCAAAACAATTTAATTACTATTTCATGTAATTATCCTGTAGGAAGCTTGTGCAGTGGGAATGTCAGCAGCCCTGAAGCCCCAGGACTCTGTAATCACCGCCTACAGAGCCCACGGCTGGACATATCTCATGGGAATTCCCCCTGTCGGAGTTTTAGCTGAATTGACTGGCCGACAGAGTGGAAATGCCAGGGGAAAAGGTGGCTCTATGCACATGTACGCCAAGAATTTCTACGGAGGAAATGGAATCGTTGGTGCACAGGTTCGTCTGGGATTAATCATCGAAATCAACAACAATTCGTTTCATTGACGATCAAAATGAATTCATTTTTGTCTGTCGAGTGAATAAATTGATGAGATGAATTCACTAATTCACCAATTATTAATTCAGTAGCGAAGTGGTCAAACGGTTCAAGTCGATTTAATCTTTAGCTGAGTTTTCCAGAAATATTTCCGAATTAGAAGGAGATAGAGAAATTTTCATTATAACCTTTTTTGTAGAGGGAATTGAGTGCCACTAAAAAGGTTCTGAGAAAAATTTTGCCATCTTCCTTAGATTTCGAGATATTCATTGAAAAAAATATTTTTGATTTTTGATTTTTGATTTTCATAGCTAAAATTGACTTAAACCATTTGACCACTTCGCTACTGAATTAGCTACACTCATGATTACTAATTAATCAATTGGTTTAGGTGCCCCTGGGTGCTGGCATAGGCTTTGCCCACAAGTACAAGAAAGACGGTGGAGTTTGTCTAGCCCTTTATGGCGATGGAGCTGCCAATCAGGGACAGATTTTCGAGGTCTACAACATGAGTAAATTGTGGGATGTACCGGCTATCTTTGTGTGTGAAAATAATGGGTATGGAATGGGCACCAGTGCTGACAGGGCTGCAGCAAGCACAGAGTACTATACTCGTGGAGATTACGTTCCCGGAATTTGGGTAAAAATCAATTAAAAATGATTAATTGATCATTTAAATAATAAAATTCATCATTCAAATGATTTTAATTATTTTGTTCGTCTTTAGGTCGATGGTATGGATGTCCTAGCCGTCAGGGAAGCCACCAGATTTGCTCTGGCTTACTGCAGAGCTGGCAAAGGCCCTCTCGTCATGGAAACTGTCACCTACAGATACAGTGGACACAGTATGTCTGATCCTGGCACTAGTTACAGAACTAGGGAAGAAATTCAGGAGGTTCGACAGACTCGTGATCCACTCACTAGTTTCAAGGAAAAAATTCTCAACGCCAATCTCGTCACTGCCGATGAATTAAAGGTAATTAATCCAATAAAATTACTCAAGAAGAAATTCTGGAAATTTTTGTCAATGACTTCTTGAAGAATAACTCAAGATCTATGGGGGATACCAAAATTTTAGTAGAAACCTTTTTTCTGCAGAATTTAATTCTCTACAAAAACTTTCTTCTCACATTTCTCTCTAAAACTACTAGTTATCGAGATAATCGACCTTTTCAACACGAAAAAATTACGAAATCTTGAAAATAATGATATTGTTCAATTAAATTGATGATAAATTCCTTGATTTATTAATGTTCAGACGATGGAAGCAGAAATAAGGAAAGAGATCGATGAAGGAGTGAAATACGCAAAGGCTGACAAAGAAATAGACAACCACGAGCTGACAACCGATGTCTACGTCAACTGTCTAGAGCCAGAAATTCGTAACGTAACGCCATTTGCGCCCCTAAAGCACAGCCGGCTGGGACCAGCAGTGAACGCTTCGTAAAAGAATTCAATTAAAATCACTAGTTAATTTCTTTTGATAAAAAGAGACAAGAACATTGCTTTAAAAAAGTCAAGAACGAACGACACAAGTTGATCATTGAATTATTGATGATTATTGGTGCACGAGGTAATTGTTCAATTGCAAGATCGGTATATCTCGCTGACAATTCCAACTAGATTAATTACGAACGAGGAGTCAGTGATAATGATTATTCGATCGATTGCTTGTGATTATGCCACTGTAGACTGTAAATACGTAAATAATTTTGTTGTGAAAGTGATGAAAAAACGTTTCTAGTCTAATTATGGGATTATCTCAGTGAGGAGTGGGTTTAGGTCAAAATGTCAGTCGACATTTTTTGTAGGAAATTCAATTCTCCACAAAAATGTTTTCATTACATTTTCCTCTAAAATCTCTCATTACCGAGATAATTCCGAAATTAGAAAAAATTTAACGACTAAATTGTCACTTTATCACTGAATTGTCAAGTGGATGAGCATCGTACGTGAATAATAATCTCCGAATCGATGATACAATTGTATGATGTCTTGTACCTGATCGCAATATCATATTCTCGTTCGACGAGATCATATTTAAATTATTAAAGTGATTCTGTGGGGATCTGTCAAGTTTAACATTTCGAATTAATTCATTTTCATAATATCATTCCCCAAGTTGTGGATTCGAACGGTTGATGAACGTTCATGACACAAAATTACAGGGGAGGAAAAAGGTAAATACAGAATTCAGGACTGTCGATGCCAATTGAAACGTCTGAGTGACTCAATGCTGATTGTTACATAAATTTGATCAGCAATTCGTAGGTCAAAGCCTGGAAAATCGATTGGTCGTCCCACCTTTGTTAATTCAACAGAGGACACCACGTTGCTGTATTATTTTTAGGTTTTTTTTTCATCAATGTGGAGAATTCAGAGGAGAATGTGGAATGAAACTTGTAAATTCTACAATTTCGTCCAAAACAAATGGATGCAGATAAAAATGTATACTTTTTTTTAGAGAATTTAATTTCCGGCGAAAAAGTCCTTCGACATTCTTTCAAAATTCATCCTGAGGTATTTAAATGATGGGACCTGAACACGTAAGAGCCTATTTCAAAGAACATGAGAGATGCTTCAAAACGATTCCAGGTTTTTTAGAATCGACACAGCGGATCCAGCGTTATGTCCACTAAAAAAGATGCAAAAAAAATTTGGTCTGACGTTCATTCAACCACGAAACAACAGCCACTGAATGGAACAAAAAATTTTATTATTTCAATATATTATTGAAAGACAGTATGAATCAAGGGCAATGCCCGCGACGGAATTCGAACCCATAACCTTCAGATTACCACTCTGATACTTTAACTAATGTAGCTAATGAGTGAATACTCTCCTTCCCCATGTACCCCGAGAAAAAAAACAACGCCGTGGCTATTCGCACTACTACACGCAGCGTGTGATAATTTGCCTAAATCCCTTCCCTGCAAAAATATTCTCGATTTTCCCCAAATTTCCATCATCCCAATTTCAAAAATCTCAAAATGAACTATTTTATTCTCCGACCAACTAGTGCTCCTTCGTTATGTCACTTGATGACAATTCCCAGCGATAAAAAATACATGCAGAAACGTCAGGCAATGAGAGAATGCCACAAAGGGGAACAATTCCTCAACGATTTTTCTTTCATTCCGAAAATTCACGTGTTCTCCGTCGTGCAATTCACCTCGAGGGCATGGGATGGAAATTAATGACAGCCCCGTATGTTTAAACCGACCCAAAAGATACAGAACCAGAAAGACTGCAGAAAAAATTAATTAATGATGAGATTGGAAATGAGAGGAGAAAAGTTAAAGTATTTTTCATCAATTTTTTGGAGAGATACGCGAAGTTCACTCCCTTTGTTCCAACAGAGGACCCGTTGCAAAATTGTTTTCAAGTTTTCTTCCCTTCTCATATATTCATGAAACGCCCAAGATGATCTTGAAACAAAAAAATGTTGATCTCGCCGCCAACCAATATTTATTGAGCAATATTTAAATAAAATTTTTTGAGAAAATCTTGGAACTGCCCTCATTTGCTTCCACAGAGGAAACCACTAAAAATATTATTTTGTCCGTATCATACGGATAAAACTAATTGTTGCATGACAGTCTACAATAAATCGATGGTTCTGAAGAAATAATTATAATTGTAATTTTAATTAGGGAGTATATATTCAAGAAATGCCAAATTATTCCTTAAAAAAGTCGAAAGACTGCTATCCTTATTAAAAATCTTTATCAAAAAAGGCATGAGTGATGTCTCGACTCGAAAATGAAAACCTAGCACAGGAATGACGATCACTCCTGNATCAAAAAAGGCATGAGTGATGTCTCGACTCGAAAATGAAAACCTAGCACAGGAATGACGATCACTCCTGAATCAGTAGCGAAGTGGTAAAACGGTACAAGTCAATTTTGACTATTGACCAGTTTTCAATGAATATCGCGAAATCTAAGGGAAATAGCAAAATGTTTGTTATAACCTTTTTTGTGGAGCCGATTGAGAGCTACAACAAATGTAATTATAAAAATTTCGCTATCTCCCTTAGATTCGGAAATATTACTCAAAAACGCAACTGGGAGATGAGTCGACTTAAACCGCTTTACCATTTTGCAACTGAATTGGTTCCTCCGAGGGATCCCTTCCCCATGCAGAATCATCGGATGTAACAAGAGTCTAGGTGATGCTCGGATCGAGAAGTTACTGGGGGAATTGGAGGACAATCGGAGGATTGCGTGCGGACTAATGAGACCCTGCGCATGTTCCTACGTTAACGAAATTGAGTTGAATGTGTCGCAGGTGGGTTCACCTTCTTCATTAGTATCACTTTTGTCTCAACTCGCGGTCGAGACACATTGAGGGACAAAATGGTCAGTGATTGCTCGAGGGATATCTCTATCTTTACGATCGGTGAGTTGATGTTAAATTTTTTCATTCTATTTTATTCGCAATTTTTTTTTTCATTTTCTTTCTGTGAGGAATTATTTCGAATTTAAGGAAGGAAATGCCAGACATTTATTTTATTTCTTCACGAATTTCCTCGATCAATTCGTGATTTGAAAATTATTTAGTGAATTTATTTCGCGAATATCTTGTGAACGAAAGGGTTCACAGCATTTTTTAACGGCCAATTTTTATAGAAAATTTCGAGATCTATGAAAAAGATCTTATGATATTTGTTCATAAACCTCGTCGTTTTCGATATATTTGACATTTTCGTAATCACTCCCGAATTTCGTTAAAAACATTTGAAATAAGGTGTCGGTATTATTTAAGGAATATCTCGGAAACCAGTAGGTTTATCGGAAAATACCATAAGACCTTCTTTGTAGCTCGTGAAATTTCCCAAAAAAATGTCTCATAAGATTTTTTTCTAGCTCTACTCTTTCCTGCGATAATTCCAAAATTAGAAAAATAAAATATTTCTAACGAACGTGCGAACTTTTGCAACTTGTTTCAATCAAAAAATTCGCAATAAATAATTTCAGACGTGTCATCAAATATAATTCTGTCAATTCCACAAAAAACTTTTCAGATCGCAATCCCAATCACTTCGATCGAAATATCCCGCGCAGTAAGCGATGCACAACACGTGTCCCAACGTAAATTTTCCATTTCCACGGGGTATAATCCTTTTATAAAAAGATCGAGTATTCCTAAGACCTTGATGAAGATCATAGTGAATTTGCGGGAATAATCGGAGCAATTGTTATTCAATTAGAGTGCAGTCTACGCAATTTTCAGAACAATAACTCAAAAATTATGTAAAAGAAAATGGAAAAGAACGTTCACTGGCATGAGATGACTTCCGCATTCAATTAATTCCCTATTTTTTCCCATTCTCTGATACAAATATCTGAATTGATCAGCAGAAGAGAAATCGAAATCAAAGGACCAGAAGACAGATTACGAGACCGCCATAAGACTATGTGGATACGGAAAATTTCATTATGGTTTCGTTCTTCTTTGTGGAATGATGTTCCTGAGTGTTGCATTGCAGAATGGAGTCAATGCTTACATACTTCCCTCAGCCGAATGCGATTTGAATTTATCTTCTGAACAGAAGGGATTCCTCAACGTCGCCTTCCTCATTGGTAAAATTATTTGAAATTTCTTAAAATTGAAAGATCTATGCCGGAGAAAAACATTAGTGAAGAATGTGAGAAGACGGGTCGAATTTGTCGATGGAATTCTCATAGAAATAGAAAGCACTAGATTCTTCTGTTGAATTCTTCCATGAGATTTCCCAACATTCAATTTACCGTTTTATCGCTTCTATTGTTGTTTATAGTAGTGACTAAAAAGCCATTAGAAATGTCAATATTGAAACGAAGAATTCGAGACGGGGCATCATTTTCCGTACTTTATCTACCCTAATTTTCGACTGTTTGGGAAATGCCTTTGCCGCTCTGAGAAAATAATCAAGATAAGATTCCAATGATAAATGGAAAACGCCTTGATGGGATTATGATTTCTGTAAATCCCTGCATACAAAACCTGATACTGGCAAATAGCCGATGTTGTCTGTAGCCAGGTCAACCCGAACTAGTGTCCAAGCGACACATTTCGTAGGAAATTAAGGATGTTTAGCCATTTTCAGCAAATCTTATTTTTTCATTTTCAAGGAAAATTCTATAATTTTTTTTTAGCTGATAGCAGAACATAGAAACTTCTTTGATGTTAAAAAAAAATTAATCGCAATAGTCTCGCCAGAAATAAATGAACAAATTTTTGTTGTGCACGGACTCTTATGGGATTTATGTTGAAATTTATAAAATAAAAATAAAAATAAAAATAAAATAATATAGAATGAAAAAAAATAAATAAAAAAAAAGAAAATAAAAATAGAAGGTAATGTGCAAAACTATACTGAATCCAATGGCCAGAGAAAAATTGGGAAAAATTTGAAAAACCCAAGCAAAAAGAGGAAATATTTGAATGATTCTATCCCATATAAGCGCGCGGTTGGTACATTTTATCCACTCCATTTCCAAATAATAAATATCGGTTGGTGGATTGAAATTTCTATCAAGATAAAGGGAATAACTTCATCTCTCAGTTGAAAAAAAAATCAATTTTTATTTGAAAACTTGCGATTTTGAATAAACATCCTTAAATCCTCCACAAAATATCTTCAATCATCATCATGAACTCGAAAATTACCTACACTACAATCATCTCAGAGGGCATCAACTCAAATAATTTCCTCTTTTCGCTAATTATGAAAAAAAAAAATAGAGAATTCAATTCTTCTCAATTGCATCTCAAGGTGGAGTTCTGAGCTCTGTTTTCTGGGGAGTCTCAGCGGATGCGTACGGCCGCAAGAAAATTCTCGTGTGGACTCTATTAATCGACAGCATCGTGACATTTATATCCAGTTTTTCCCAAACGTTTCACGTTCTCGTTGCCTTCAGAGCCATCAACGGTTTCACGTGAGTAACGGTTTTTATCATATCCGTTGATTAAGACAATTGTTTGATTGCCACCTTTTTTCATGAGAAGGATCGGCGCACCGGGCTCGTTAATTTACACTTATCTGGGGGAATTTCACTCATCAAAACACCGGGTCAAGAGTATTTGCTACGTTGGATTCTTCTGGACGCTCGCATGGTTGATTCTTCCAGGTAAATTGATCTCAGAATTTAATTTCATCGACTTCTCCCTTATTCTGTCCTAATTACCCCTCTAATGAGTGGTTTTACAGCGAAATGTTGTTCGGCTTTTTTGTAGAGAATTTAATTTCCTACAGAAAAGTTTCTATCACATTTTGTCCTGAGCCGACTCATTCTCGAGATAATCAAGCAATTACGTTTAAACCCAATTAATTTCTGGGGGAAATAGGTCTAGCATGGATCATAATTCCCTTGAAGGTGAACCTCCAATTCAACGGGATTATCTACAAATCCTGGCAGCTCTTCCTCGCGCTGATGGGCCTCCCAACCCTCGTGATGGGTCTGATGCTCATCGGATACCCCGAGAGCCCGAAATTCCTTCTGGCGAGAGGGCAAAATCGAGAAGCCCTAGAAATCGTGAGGGAAATTTTCGCGATTAACACTGGAAAGAATAAATCGGAGTATCCTGTGAGTGAATCCCTTCATTGCCTCGTTCCCCTGATCCTCGATCATTGTTCGATAACTCAATTCCTAGGTGATAGAACTCTGGGCATCACCGGAGGAGGCCGTAGAGAAAGACATCCGTTACGATGACGAATTGAGCACTGACTCACCCTCGACTCTACTCGTCATCATGAGACTGTTGAAGAATGCGTGGAGGCAAGTCAAGGCACTATCGTCACCTCCACTGTCTACCTATGCCATTCTCTGCTGGACAATTTACTTTACAAATATGTGTGGGTAAGAGAAGAATTAAAAAAACTGAATCTTTGGGAAAAGAATTTAGAATCAAGAGGCTTCTGGAGAGAAAAAAAAAGCGAAAATGGAGGAAAAACTTTGCATGAAGATTTTTGCCAGTTAAGAAAAAATCGTCAATGCAATCCTATTATTGTGTAAATTAACAATTCCAATTTCAACTGAAAACCAGAGTTGATGACCAGAGTTTGTA
>NW_021680689.1:533313-562392 GCF_001412515.2 Diachasma alloeum | reverse complement strand
ACCTCTAAAGATGGTTTTGAACCAGGGGAGACGCCTAGATCCCAATGTTCTATACATACTCCTAGACCCCATTATCCTCGTAGACAATGACGTCACAACTCTGCTTTTCAATTGAAAACAGATATCATCTTTAGAGACATTTGTCATGTTTAGAGGCTCTAGCACGTCATTTCTCGACCCGAGCTTTCATTTGAGCCCAAGAAAACATTCATATCTTGTCTGACATCGCTGCTACAAACTCGGGTCTTCAACTCGGGCCTTCAGTTGAAATTGGAATTGTTAATTTACACAATAATAGGAGTGCATTGACGATTTTTTCTCAACTCGCAAAAATCTTCAAACAATTTGCTACCGATTGGTGATAAAATTTTTTGGAAATAATGAAATAGGGAGGATAACGCCTTTTTTTCAGGGGTGATTTTTCAAAAATTTATTTTAAAAAAAGTACTAACTAGCAAATGTTTTTTATTAGCTCGCAATTTTTTTCAAAAATACTTCAATGAGGAAAAAAATAAAAATTTGGAATATCTATACATGAGGGATCTCTAATTGATCGGATCTCTATTCAGATCAACCTTAAAAAGAACAATTTCTTAAGCCCCCTGAGAATTTATCTCACAAAGTTTTTCACGTCTAGTGTTTTTTTTACTCAAAGGCCTCTTAATTTGCATTTGAGCATCAACTAGATCTGCTCTGTTACATTTCCTCAATGAAAAATTACTCGACAGATTCTATGGTTTGGGCCTGTGGCTCCCGGAGCTATTCAATCGTTTCGAAAACTTCTACCGGGCCCACCCGAACATATCATCCGTGAGTGTATGCCAATTGGTGTCGTTGAACGAAACAGTGAAAGCAGATGTGATAAATTGCGAGGAGATAGTAATCGACGAAAATGTGTTCATCAACACACTCATTGTCAACGCGGTCTGTCTCTTGGGAAATATCATGTCTGGGTTCTTTGCTGATCGTGTGGGACGAAGAACACTCCCAGGTACAACATTCATAACATTTTTATACCAATTGAATGCGTGAATGAGGGAAAATATCCGAGCACTTGTGAAAGTACTTCACTGGAAAACAAATTGCCAAAGTACTTGGATATCCTTGAAGAAAAATATCGAAAGGCCTTTCCCCCAAGAATTTAAATCCTCTGCCCATAAAAGAGCTTTTGAAAATTTCCTATGGACTCATGACTGATTCGATGATGATCTTTCCCTCTACAGTTACCCTGACTTTATTTGCCGGAGTATCAGGACTGGCGATATACTTCACAGAGACCTCCACCCAAATTCTCCTAGTGTCCTGCATCTACTCCCTAACAGTATCAGCAGCCAATTTCGTTATTAGCAGTGTCACAGTGGACATTTTTCCAACGTACGTTGGAGCAATTGCGATATGCATGATGACTTGCTTCGGTAGGGTCGGTGCAATCGCCAGTAATCTTGCATTTGGAATGCTACTCGACATAAGCTGTGAAGTCCCGATCATTCTAGTCGCTGGGATTGTCCTATGTAAGTTTAAAATTCGAGTGAAAGCCAACGGAAAACACCAAAAAATTCGGAGACATTAAAGAGAACTCGTGAATTTTTTTTTTGTTGAACTAGCTGGAGCTGCACTGACACTCATGTTGCCCCCAGCCACGAAAACCTGATTGTCCAATGGAATAGCTATAGGTCCTCGAGAGCAGAGATTCAAGATCCTGAGAGATTCACGAGGACTTTCTACTCATCGCCTGATACCATTTATCAAAAAACCACTAGGGACATTTCAAAATGAACAGAAGAAAATCAAAACGTTATTCCCCTATTCTTCATCATCCCGAGGTGAATTATGTTCACTGGCAACACGAGAATTCCATTCCATTGTCTAGAATCATCGAAGTACTTATGGATAAATTATCTTCCATCATCGATACGATGTTCATCCCCTGCATTGTTAACCATCTGTCACTCTCATCACTTTAAATTTGACTATTAATTCGAGTTTACGACGCGAAACTTGGTAATTGCAAAAGACCTAAGAATATTGGACGAAAGATACGAGATATTTTTTTTATAAAATTTGTATTGAATAAAGAAGTTCATCATTAGACGCGAGAGATTGTCTGCTCACTCAATGCAAAATTGTCTCATTCTCAAAAATCCTCACAAAAAATTTCTTTAAACGAAAATAACGAACTCCAAACGTCCCCAGAGGATGAGAAGATCGTGAATTCAGTTTTCGCACGCAATTAGATTCAGAAACACTAGTCTAGTTCCCGAATATTGCTGTGTCGCCCTGCGTAGCGCAGAAGACGAAAAACAAAACAAATGATAATTGAAATCACTCACCGCTCCGCCAGCTCTCTCCTCTCGAATCAATTACTTTCAATTTGCGGGCGTTTGAATCCTCCGCCGACAAGAGTATCAATTCCAGAAAAAGCGGCGTTTAGCAGACGAAAGCCGCCACCTTGCGGATTAATCATCCCATCGACAATGACGAAACTCCTGGATACACTCTTTCACTTTTCACAACCACACATTCACTAATAAAGTCTCATGTTCTTTTTTCAACAATTAATCAATCAATTAGTTAATTAGATTTTAATCCACTCACTAGAACGTACGAAGCACTTTCCTTTGTTCGGAATCACAAGCAGACGCTATCTTGTGATGTTACAAAGATGTCGGCCCTGTAGAGACGAGAGATTTTTAGCGAGTGAAATGTTCACATTGTTCTAGCGGTCTCGATGCACCAGAAAACCCCCTAATTTCATTGTAGAGTCGTTACTGGTCGTTACGAGAGGTTAATTAATATAGTTTTGATGAATATATCCATGATTTACACTTGTTTTCCTCGAAAATACGGGGAGAACGCCAAAGTTGGCGTCCCAGTGCCACAGGCCGGCCGCCATCTTGTGGATTAATCAGCCCACCGACAATGACAAAATTCCCGGATACTCTTTCACTTTTCACAACCACAAATTCACTGATAAAGTCTCACTACTCGTCTTTTTCTCACCAATTAATTAAGTAATTAATTAACTAGATTTTAATCTTTGTTCGGAATCACCAGGAGCCGCCATCTTGTGACGTTGCAAAGATGTCGGCCTTGTAGAGATGAGAGATTTCCGACGAGTGAAATTTTCACATTGTTCTAGCGGTCTCAATGCACCAGAAAACCCCGTAATTTCATTATAGAGTCGTTACTGGTCGTTACGAGAGGTTAATTAATATAGTTTTAATGAATATATCGACGATTTTAGACTTGTTTTCCTCGAAAATACGGGGAGAACGCCAAAGTTGGCGTCTCAGTGCCACAGGCTGGCCGCCATCTTGGACAGGCGCCGCTGACGAGTTGCGCATGCGCAGCGGGATTTTGGGCGCGGGGGATTCGTCGGATATTCTGGGAATAGTCATGCAATGAAATAGACGTCAATTCCGTTGAAAAATGACTTTTGTCTGTTTTTTTTATTCTAAAAACACTTTATTGTATCAGATAGGGGTAATCATTCGTTATAATGGTTTAGTCACTAGCATTAATGTTAATAAAATGTTTGATTTACAATAGAGTATAGCCCCGTTTTATGTACACATACGATGTATGAAATTGCTGGTGTAGTTTTATTTATCAAATTGTTTTCAACAAGTTTTTTTACTTATTTTTGCAGTGAAGTGGGAAAAGATAGTTTTTTATCAATTGTTGATTTATCTCGGTGATACGGGAAAATTACTCATCACGGAGATGATCACGTCGTTGACAGAATGAAAAAATCCACTGAATTTTTAATTTCCCATTTCTTTAATTACAGTCCAATTAATTAATTGGCGCTTCGACGAAAGTGTGATTTATTCTTATGACTCGTGTGACATATTTGGCAGGTATAAAAAATTAAGGCATTCGTTGAATTCGAAATCCTTCAGTGTTATCATCGCAATAATCAATTTGTTGGATTTCAATAATTTGTTGATTCACTCGTCAAGACCATTCAATGGACATTGACAATAGGACGGAGGCGAATTTTGAGACAAAGAGGACAACAAGTATCTCTTCGAAATGGCGATCGTTTAAAAATTCAACGTGATCGAATCAATCCTTGCGTCACAAATTCAATGGTTTTAGTTTTAAAAATTGTTTCGAGTTTTTTTTGTCGGCTTTTCGTTTAATATAAAAGGCACAATGTTTCACAGAGGCGACTTCTATGCTTTCTATAGACTCTCTTTGTGGTTTTCAATTCGCGATCCTATTTTTACACGAGCATTACACGTCTGCATTTACAGTCTTTCATTTATTCAATTATTTTTAATTCTGTGGAGAAGTGGTGGAGAGATTTATCGTGAATATCTCGGAAATAATTGGGTTTAGGTGAAAATGTCATCAGACATTTTTCGCAGGAAATTGAATTCTCTACAGAAAATGTCATCTCCTCTGCTTCACCACTTCACAACAGAGCCATTTCTTCATATATTTCTATATAAATTTATTGATACTCGAGCAAGCGAGTGGTCCTGAGCCTAAAACTTCACTCTGAGCCAGCAGTGGCTCCAAAGGCATTGGAAAATTTATTTCTCATCATTTTCCCTAGAAACTCTACTTCAATTATCGCAATTAATTATCATAGCAATGGCACGGTGACGCAACTCTTCGGCCAGACGTATTTCATCAATTCTCGTATCGGAAGCGTGAAAACATACATCTCATGTATGTTATACAATAATATGTAACGAAAAAGAGAAATCACCAGTGAAGAACGAGAGATGAATCCAAATTTGTATTCAATATTTTGCGAATATCTCGAAAACTATCAGACTGAGAGAAAAACATCAGAGGAACTTTTTGTAGGAAATTTAATTCTCCAGAAAAAATGTTTTATGACATTTTTTTATAAATCCACTCGTTCTCGAGATATTCGCAATTTAATATGGCTCGTCTTTCGTTCTTCCCCAATGATACAGTCATTAGTTGAAAAAGAAATGATAAAAACTCACTTTGACATACTCCACAGGGTAACCGAAGGTTTCACATCTCATTCACACGCTCAGTCACCAAATGATACAATTCATAAACTCCATAATCACTTTATTCGTCGCGTTTTATTGATCTACGTATAAATAAAATTTATTTACAAACGAATATTAATTTCGTGTTCTACAAAATTCTTAATAAATTAAAATAATCGCACGATATATCATTTTTTTACAAATTTTATCGTCAATAAATCGTGCGTTTTATCATTTGTATTTTATAAAATAACAAAAAGAAAAAAAAACCTCTTTACTTCATTTTTTGTGTTAGAATTAATTAAAAATTCTATCCTTAAACGAACAAATAAATCAATTGCGTTTAGTCGTTGAAAATATAGACTGCAACACAATAAATCAATTGAAATAAAAATAAGAAAAAGCTAGAACAATGAGGTACCAAGCTTATTCGAGCAGTCAATTATCCATCCATTTGTGGTATTATTTGTGGATTCGACATTATTGTGTTTAATTTTTTTATATAACAATAAAAAAAACAATCATTTCGTCATTGAAATGCGAAAAGGCATGAGGCTGACTGACTACGTCTGCATTTGTGACGTAGCATAGCTTCACTTTGAAAATCATTTTGTTTGGTGAATTGGTGGAGAAGAGATTATACCTCATTAATTAGTGGTTTTATCAAAAAATATGAAAAGACATTTTTTACAGAGAATTTCATAAACTACAAAAAGTTCCCACACGATTTTCCTCTAAACCTATTCACTCAGAAGATATTCGCAAAATAAACTGCCCTCATTTCGCTCGTTCTCGATTACCAAATCCGAATCACGACTTAAGGATGGAATTATCTCATTAATGAGTGGTTTTACGGGAAAATGTCACTAAACATTTTTCGCAGAGAATTTCATTATCTTCAAAAAGTTCCCGTGACATTTTCCTCCAAACCTCTTAATTCAGAAGATATTTACAGAATACTCCACAATCTCCACCAATTCCCCCCACAATGTGTAATCAATAATTCACTTGAATGTTCTCCACTGAGTCTGGGGGGGTAGGGAAGGCACATATGGCGTTGGTATTTGTCAATATTCATTACCAGACAATAGACATAACAATAAACAATTCGTTGATCACCTGCAGGGCGCTAGTAGCACTTCTAGCCAGCAGGGACACGATGTCACCTCTTGTCTCGAGTACTTGGGGCCCCAGCCCTTGGCAAAACTTATTCGTACGGAATTGGCATCAACAGGACCAGTGGAATTCAATGAATCACCGTAGGACAGACGTACATTCGGCCTCTTTGATCTGTCGAAAATGTTGAGGCAGAATCCAGGGGGGACACGGTATACCAGGAGAGTGCGGGACTCTGGATCGTCGAGGGTCGGTGAATTTACGAATATTGGGGTGTCAGACCTGTTGTACGCCCATACGCCATCTGATTCTTGACTTAACATCAGACCTGGAACAAATATTTTTGTTAAAAACGATGAAAATAATTTTTTTTTTCATCTACAGGTGAAGAAAATGATGAGTTGTTAATTAATTATTTAATTATGAGGGGAAGGGAAGAGGAGGAAATTTCAAAGGACTTGGTGACTAATTTTTAGGATAATTAATTACAATAATTGATAAAGAAATAAATTTTCCAATGCACTGAGGCTCAGAGTGAAGTTTTAGGCTCAGGACCACTCGCTTGCTCGAGTATCAATAAATTTGTAGAGAAATATATGAAGAAATGGCTCTGTTGTGAAGTGGTGAAGCAGAGGAGACGACACTTTCTGTAGAGAATTCAATGTCCTGCGAAAAATGTCTGATGACATTTTCACCTAAACCCAATTGTTTCCGAGATATTCACGATAAATCTCTCCACCACTTCTCCACAGAATTGAAAATAATTGAATAAATGAAAGACTGTAAATGCAGACGTGTAATGCTCGTGTAAAAATAGGATCGCGAATTGAAAAATCACAAAGAGAGTCTATAGAAAGCATAGAAGTCGCCTCTGTGAAACATTGTGCCTTTTATATTAAACGAAAAGCCGACAAAAAAAACTCGAAACAATTTTTAAAACTAAAACCATTGAATTTGTGACGCAAGGATTGATTCGATCACGTTGAATTTTTAAACGATCGCCATTTCGAAGAGATACTTGTTGTCCTCTTTATCTCAAAATTCGCCTCCGTCCTATTGTCAATGTCCATAGAATGGTCTTGACGAGTGAATCAACAAATTATTGAAATCCAACAACTTGATTATTGCGATGATAATACTGAAGGATTTCGAATTCACCGAATGCCTTGGTTTTTCATACCCGCCAAATATGTCACGCGAGTCATAAGAATCAATCGCAATTCCGTCGAAACGCGAATGAATCAATCAATTGAATTGTAATTGAAGAAATCATCAGCAGAAGAACCAATAAATTCTGTCGAAAACGTAATTACCTCGCGGCATTCTCGGAGTAATCACCACTAAAAATATTTTCAAACAAATCAGGAAAGTTTATCATTGAAAAATCACGAGCAATAGGTAACGAGAGATAAAAATGAGNTGAAAAATCACGAGCAAAAGGTAACGAGAGATAAAAATGAGAGGTAAATAAGGAGATAAGATGCCGGGAGATGTCGAGGGGTTGAGAGGGGGGGGGGACCAGTGGAGAAGACAGGGGTATCATTTGCATATTTTGCTCGAGGATGAATGAGGGATTTGTGGCACGCAATATTCGGTTTACCTAGGCCAATTTTCTGTCGTGTCCTTCGAACTGCTGCCGAGGATCCGTGATTCTGGGCGAGGCTTGCGAGACAGAGGCCATCACCATCGTGGAGTGAGTCGAAGACACTTATCGTTGATGCTTCAACTGGATAGAGCCTTCCCACTCTACCACCGAGCTCCCAATAGGCTAACGTACACCATTCCTTCTTGTCTTCGTTGTGCTCTGGAATTTCAATAATTTTATATGTCAATTTTGATATTAATTTCGTTGGAATTATCGTAACTGATTCATCATCCAAACGCGTAAGTCGAGTTAAGGGTGGAATAATCTGGTTAACGAGGGGATTTATCGAAAAATGCCAATAGAATTTTTTTATTAAGAATTTCGTAAGCTACAAAAAGTTCCCACAAAATTTTCATGTAAACTCTGCGGTTCTAGAGATATTCGCAAAATACACTGCCCTCATTTTCATTTTTATTGTCATTTTGGTTGCAAAAATGAAAACGTCATTGATATTTCACCTAGATCATTCCCCACGGTTCTAAAAATGAACAAAGAAATCCCAAAACAATAAAAAAACAGGATCTATGTAAATAAACGAGGCAGACAGAACCCAAATCATTCTAACGATGAAGTTATCTCGTTAATGAGTAGATTTATCGAAAAATGTCATGAAACTTTTTTTCTAGGGAATTTCATAAGCTGCAAAAAGTTCCTGCAATATTTTTCTCTAAACCCTTCAGTTCCGGAGATATTCGCAAAATCAATAAATAAATCCCAAAATGAGAAAAAAAACCAAATCATTCTAACGATGGAGTTATCTCGCTAATGAGTGGATTTATCGAAAAATGTCAACAGACTTTTTTTCCAGGGAATTTCATAAGCTACAAAAATTTCCCACAACATTTTCCTCTAAACCTTTTAGCTCAGGAGATATTCGCGAAATAAACTGCCTTCCTCTCCTCATTTTCATCTCAACTTCCCTTCAAAAATCAAAACTGCATTGACATTTCCCCCAGCCCCTTTCCCCGCTCTCGAAACAAAATCAACAAATAAATCCCAAAGGGAGAAAAAAAAAAGCAGTATCCATGTAAATAAACGAGGCAGGCAGTACCCACTGGCAGCCCACAGTGCCGACATTACAAGCTCCCCGAGACCCGTTCTACCACCGTCATCAAGACTCCAGCAATCATCTCATCGTTTTCATCCTTGCCGCAGCGTGTGCGCCTGCCACAGAAATATTTTTCGTTTTGCCCTCCCATGCCCCATTCCCCGTACAAAACCCAACCAAAACCACCTCCCCTCTGCACCCCACCCCCCTCAGCCCTCCTCTTCCCCGCCATCATATTCGTCGTTCAGTTTGCGTAGAAAAACTGCTCGTCTCGCCGCGAAAATTATAATGCTCGACCGAGAGTGGCGGCGGCCCTAACAACCTACGTCGGATCACGCAAATTGCATACGGCTGGGGCATCAGTTCACACATATGTATACCACATACACATGTATTTTTCAAGAACCACATGCCTTACTTATGATTATTATCATCATCATTATACACATCGGGAGAGAGAATCGACAAAATCGATCATGCGACGAGAATTTTAACGGAAGAATTGGGTTTTTTTACTCGCTGGGAAAATTATCGTTTGGCGAATTTTTATGGAGTTCGGGGGGTTTATTTGAGGTTTTGAAATTGTTCGCGGAGAATATCCCCTGATTTTTTCCGTCTGGAGCCAGTGGTCGAGGTTTTTACGGAATAATTGCTTCGAATGATGAAAAACCAGTCGAAAATAGTTGAGTGAAAGTTACTGAGCGAATATCTCGGGGGGAATTTGTTTTAAGGGAAAAATGTCGGGAGAGCAAATGTAGGTTTTGAAATTCCACGGAAAAAATGGAAAGTCGGTTTTTCGCCTGAATGCAATCTTTTTTGAGATATTTGAGGATTAAGTAGAGAATAATTCCTTGTAATGTGGTAGAACGTAAAAAGGAATTCCCGTACTATTTCACGAATATCTCCAAAATCGGTGGGTTTAGAAAAAAAAATGTCAAGAGACCAAATTTAGTTCATGAAATTCCCTGCAAAAAGTGCCGTATCAATTGTTCCCCTAAACCCCGTACTTTCCGAGATATTCGGCAGCCTGAAAGTCTGATGAAAAATCCACGTAAAAACGATTTCCCAAAACAAAATTATCAAAACAACAACAATTGGCAATTAATGACGATTTGATCGGCCGTTTCCAGCTCACTTCCCCATCGACGAATGCACCACAGCCAAAAAAACCCCAGAAATACAATTTCCCGGCGATAAACTCCACCGCTGGGGTCAGATACTGCAGTTGATGCATGCAAATTCTTCAACTTGTTGAAGGGGTCGGCGTTGGGGGGGTGGGGGGTAGGCATGCAGGGCTGGGCAAATGCGTACACATGTTAATGACAAATTTGTGGGGAAAAATGAAAATAAAAAAAGGCATTTTACTTGCACGATGCCTTCCATGTGATAAAAATAGATATTACGAGTTTAACACGGCGCCAAGATTGCGGGCTATCGTGACGATTACGTCATCGGTGTACGGATGGAGACGATGAGGGTTACCTCCTTCCCCCCACCCCACCCCCCTTGGAATGAGTGTTTTGTGGTGTGTGTGTTACCAACAGGCGCAAGGACGTCCGTTGGCGACGTGATGTTGAGGCTGATGTTGACCAAGTTTTTGGAATTGATAGATTTTGGGAAAAAATGATCTTTCGGGATTTAATGAGGGGGTTTGAGGGGGAGGGAGTCGGGGGGGAGGGGTTTATTAAGGGGTGGAAGACGTGTTCTTCGATGGAGTCACTGGGGATATTAAGGGGATTTTTTTGAATTGATGGAAACGAATTGCAGAAGGAGGAAATGGATTTCAAAGAATGAATGGGGTTTCTTTTGTGAATAAGTGGGGATGGAGGGGGTGGGGAGGGAAATGTTGGGGGAGTTTTTTGTGGGGGATTTTGTGAGCTACAAAAAGTTCCTTTGACATTTTTATCTGGGCTCAATGGTTGCTGAGATATTCACGAAATTCTGGGGATGAAAATTTTGGGGATGAAAATTTTGAATTTCTCTTCGTTCAAAGTAGAGCGTTAGAATTTTGTAAATATCTTTGGAACTACTGGGTTTAGAGAAAAATTTTAAATAGACTTTTGGTAGATAATTCCACGGGCTAGAAAAAATTAGTATCACATTTTTACGTAAACCCAACGGTTGTCCAGATATTCACGAAATACCGCCAATAAAACTTTTCGTATTTCAAAATTCTTCAAAAATTGTTCAATTCAGATATAAAATATGTTTAAAAAAGACACCAACTAATTAACTAACATTAAGAGTATATTACAATTTATATATTTTGCGGATATGTAATGGTAAATTGTAAAACATTTATTGGTAGCTGAAACCGCCCGAAAGGGGCTCGGAAGCTTAATAAAAAAAATTGATTTTCATTCAATAAAAATGTGATTTCAATCTCTTAAATATCGAAAAAAATGCATTCCTTGAGTCAAATACCCTCTCCCCCCTCAATAACTAAAAACGAATAATGAAACAATGAACAAGGAGGCCACACAACTATCCCCACACTCTGAGCATCGGTGAATGCGTCCGTTATGCAGCTTCGACGCAGGTGACCTATGTCCTTCCTACGGCCTTACGCTCCCCTCAAGCCCCCCTCGAAAAAAAATTGATCATCAAAAAAGGCGAACGTGCATTCGATTCTATTCTCATTAGATTGTTTATCGCACTTGCCAATGGAATTCCGTTAAACACTCGTCGGGGAGAGGGAACTCGAGGAGTGTCATTGACGGGAAAAGACCAGTCGTCGTACGATCGAGAATAAATACATAAGTATCATACATTTATTGGTTCTGATACAATTCGCATGGGTGTAGAAGCCGCTCGGAATTTTTTTGAGGGAAACGGGAGGTGATGTTGAACGGTAAAAAGGCGAATTGAGTGGGTCCTACGCCAGTGGAGGCGCCACATACCAGGCGCCGGCTAACCTCCTCCTTCGGACGTATCGCCCCTCTCTCGCCCCCCCGGCCCGCCCCTCTTCGCTCATTCCTCTTGTTTTACCACCCAGTTTGTGAAACGGCTGCCAGGCCGATCGGCCAACGCTCGACAGGCAGAACGGCCTACGTTTATTTTACCCGGCTCTAAATGCTGGCCTCTTGTCGCTGCATTGGGCATTTTTTTTCAGGTTCTTTGGGGAATCACCCGGGTTTTTTATGCTGGAGATGGTTTTTTAATGGGGCAGAACGGGGGTTGATAATTTTAAATTGGAATTTTTGATTTTGCAGATTTTTCTTTATCTTTTGGTTTATTGGGAAGATTGAAAGGACTTAGGAATAAGTTTATTATTATTTTTTTTCATTACTGGGGGTTGGAAGGGGTTATTGGGGTATTTTTATGCAGGAGAATTTTTTTTAATGGGGTAGAACGGGGGTTGATAATTTTAAAGTGGGATTTTTGGTTTTGCAGATTTTTCTTCATTTTTTGGTTTATTGGGAAGATTGAAAGGACTTGGGAACAGGTTTATTTATTTTTTTTTTTCATTTCTGGGGGTTGGAAGGGGTTATTGGGGTATTTTTATGTAGGAGATATTTTTTAATGGGGCAGAACGGGGGGTTGATAATTTTAAAGTGGGATTTTTGGTTTTGCAGATTTTTCTTCATCTTTTGGTTTATTGGGAAGATTGAAAGGACTTGGGAACAGGTTTATTTTATTTTATTTTTTCATTTCTGGGGGTTGGAAGGGGTTATTGGGGGATTTTTATGCGGGAGAAATTTTTTTAATGGGGCAGAACGGGGGTTGATAATTTTAAAGTGGGATTTTTCTTCATCTTTTGGTTTATTGGAAAGACTTAGAAGACATTTTTTTGTTTCTGGGGGGATGGGAGAATTTACTGGGATTTCGAAGAATATCTCCGGGGTCACTAGTTTTTGTGGAAAAATGTTCGGAGATGATTTTTAGATCGTGAAATTATACATAAAAAATGTCATCAGTTTTTCGCTGGGATATTCAAAGATTAATGAAGGAAGAAATCTTCAAAATGAAATTACTCCAAAATGCATTCCTCACATAATTCCCCAAGCATTTCCAAAACCATTAGTTTTGGCAAAAAAATGTCAAGAAACCAAATTCAGCTCTTAAAATTTCCTACAAAAAATATTCCGTAATATTTACCCGTAAACCCACTAGTTCCCGAGCTATTCGAAGATTAATCAAAGAAGAAATCCTCGAAACAAAACTACCCAAAAATGCTTCCCCCCAATGGCCCAAGTATCTCCAAAACCGTTAGTGTTATCAAAAAAGTGTTGAGAGTCAATTTTCAGCTTTCAAAATTTCCCCCAAAAACTATTCTACCACTTTTTCCTCTAAGCCCCCGAGTTCTCGAGGAATTCAAAGTCAAAACCCTCCCGTCCTCAAAATCCCGCTCCAAAACAACGTCCCACATTTTCGCAAATATCTAAAAAGCCATTGGAATTACAAAAAAAACGTTCAAACATGATTTTTAGCTCTCGAAATTTCCCCCAAAAAACCTCATATCACTTTTTCCTCTAAACCCCCCAGGTCCCGAGATATCCACGCAGAACTACCCCACCGCTATTCTAAAATCCCCAGTCCATTTATGAACCGTAAACCTCGCGAATTAATTAAATCCCCCGTAATTACACATTGGCTATTAATCAAACGTCAATGTATGCCAAGTATCCAGCATCTCTCTCCCTCATATTTTCGATAGCTCCTACGTGCACATTGGTTAAGCCATTCGGTTACCGATTAAAGTCCATGAGGATTATTTTTAGGATTTTAAACTGAAAGGAAACTATCATAACTCGAGTGTGTGTCTGGACAGGGGGATAACGCACACACTCATTCTAAAATACTCGTTATATACGGTTCGGGTTAGAGTCGACGACACAACGATGGCGCCAGGACACATTCCTCTTTGGCGCTGGATTAACGGCAAGTGCGAGCAAGAGAGAGAGAGAGAGGGAGAAAAAGAGAGAGAAAATTGTAAACAGAGAGGGATAAAACGGTGAGATTCTTCGGGAGATAGAGAGGGACTGACTCTGATTCGTACCGAAATAATACAGGACCATAAATACGAGGAGAAAAGATACGAAACGCGGAGAATCACGATTTTGTGGGCAGATTTGCGGATGTGGGAATCATTTTTGTTGAGGTTTTTTTTGAGGGATTTTTTGGGGAGTTGAGGGACTGGCGCTTGCGCAACGGACGGCGACCTGTTGCTGGGCAATTCCGACCATTCACGAGAGAGTTTTGATGGATAACCGAGCGTAAACCCCGGGCGCAACGAAACTTTTGGTTGATTCATGAAATTCGGGAGGTGTGGGGTGGCGACATCGGGGAGAGGGTTTGAGGGGCAGTAATCTTGGGAGGTATTGGGTTTAGGGGAAAATGTCATAAGACTCTTTTTGCGAGGAATTTTGAGAGCTAAATTTGGTCTACCGACGTTTTTTTGATGGAACTAACGGTTTTGCAAATATTTTCGAAATTGCAAGAATGCGTTTTGGGGTCGTCATTCTCATATCAGAAACGGATTTATTCCCACGAGAAATCCTCGAATATCTCTGTAATTAACGGGATTAGGGAAGAAAGTGATAAGACTTTTACTGTGGGAAATTTCAAGAGCTCAATTCGGTCTTCAGACATTTTTTTTCTAAAACTAACGGTTTTTAAGATATTTGCGAATTGCGTGGACAAGTTTTATTCAGAATGTCCTCCTGACATCCATCATTACTCTTCAGATATCTCCGAGAGTCCTCGGTTTACGAGAAAATCTCAGAAGACCTTTTCCGCGGAGAATTCAATTCTCCACAGAAAATGTCCTCTGCAATTTCCCCTCAAATCCAGTACTTCAGGAGATATTCCCAAAATAAAATTGAAAAAACCCTCGACTTCACACGGTAAAGGATTACATCAGATTTTTCGAGTCTTCAGTGTCTCAATGTCTCCACTCAAGACCCCAATTGAATGGAAAAATGAATGGCAACCTCTCCATAAGCCGTAAAATGTTCAAGGAGGGAAAAGCGGACGGAGGTCGGGCTCGTACCCGCCGACGAGACACACACGGCAGCTGTCTGGCGCCAGGCCTCTCTTGTATGCTGCCCTCCATATTTCCTTCCCCCCGCCGGCTCCCCCCGGCCGCTTCAAAACTCATCGTCGGCTCGACGAAAATTTTCGAGGGGAACTGGTCAACTCCGGCTCAACATTTTCCACGAAAAAATTCCATTCATCGCGCCCATTCTCTCAGCCCGAGATGAGATAAAAGAACATGATTTTTCGTTTTTCTTTTTCTCGTTATTTTCTCTTCTCCTCGCCCCGTTCTCTTGAATTTTTTTCCCGTTGTTTCTTCGGCGAAATGTGAATAGAAGCCTCGACTCTCGCGCGTTTGACTGTGACTCTGCCACGGTAGTATCGACTATCGGACGGCGTATTCAGGGACAAAAATAGAACGGGGGTACGATGTGTAGTGAAATGGCCGGAGAGAGAGAGGAGTTGGGATAGCCGCGCAACGAAAATATGTTGTTTTGAATTTTTTTCAGGAATTCGTTACCCCGCTGGGATGTTTACTTTTATTAACGATTGAAAAAAGAATCACATTACCTTCACCGTCGGTGGTTAACGAGTCCGGAAGTCGCGAGGGCTCGGCGGCATTTCCACGCGCCTCCGTTTGGCTGGATTGCACGGCACCTGAGGGAAAATAATGGGGATTAGTTGGGGGAATGGTAATTGGGGAGAGAAGGGTAACGAGTTTTTTGTTCAAGGGCTTGAAAAGGTCTCTTGAGTTTTTTAGAAGCTACCTTTACGAGGGGCAATTCGATAATTGAAAAGTTTTGCGAAACACTTGAACACTTTCGGAAGTATCTTGGGAGCGGTTGGCTTTGCTGGAGAAATGTCTGGAGACCAAATTTAGCTATTGAAATTCCCCACAAAAAGTTATATATGACTCTTTATCGTAAAGCTAGTGATTAGTGAGATATTCGAAGGTTAATCAAAGAATTATCCCTCGATATGAGAAAAACGAGTTTAAATGGTATTCTTTCACTATTTCGCGAATATCTTCAGAACCGTTAGTTCTCTATAAAAAATGTCTGGAGACCAAATTTAGCCCTTGAAATTTCCCACAAAAAGGGTTCTATGACTTTTCCCTCTAAACTCACTCATTAATACAATAAATTAAGACAAATCGAATAACTAATACCCAACGATTCAGTTAAATCAAACGAGCAGTTCCAGGAAATTAAATAATACTAAACTAAACCCCCTAACCCCCCCACAAAAATAATTTTCCTTCTCCCCAGCCTTTCCAATGACCTCTCACCCCTCGGCCCCTCAAAAAAAACATCAAGAGACCTTTCCCAAAAACTGAAAATCTCCCCAAAACCCGTGTCTCGGCATTTCTCACCCCACCCCAGGGGGCACTCGTAAGTGCAAGAGCTACCGGTACGTGTAATAATAGCCGCTCGCTATAAGGAATCACTCGTCGGACATTTAGGCGCCGAGTTTCCTCTAAAAATCATATCCCCCTCAGATAAAATAAATAAATCCTTACCTTCTTGCTTAGCAACTCTCTCAGCCGGTATCAGACAGTACGGGGGCGGTGGCGACTCTGCAAAAACAAATATCCGTGGCTCAAGTCATCATCATCTCTCATATCTCATACACCGTTTACACATCATCCCCAAAATATAATGCGAAAGGAGAAAAAAATATATGTATCATCTCGGGATGTAATTGTGCGTGCGCGCGCGTGAATGTGTGTGTGTGTGTTTTTAGTATGATGTTTCAGTCTGATCGCAAAGTGGTATCCTCCTCACTAGCGCCGGCTGGCTGGCCTCGACAATTAGCTGGCGCCAGCAATGACACGCGGTGGCGGCATCCCCACCCCTTTCCTGTTCCCCTCTACGTCGTACAACCGCTAAACAACCGGCTTCTACTCCTCTTTTCGTTCTTTCGTTATTTCTTTTTCGGTGGGGTTTTGGATTTTCTTTCTCCCACCGGTCGCGGCCGGTTCCCTCGGTGCACGGCTTCGATGATATTTCCCCCGCGTCCCGACCCCCCGCGGACGCGCCAAACCTCGCGGACGCCTTTCCCTTTTCTTCGGCGATGGAGAATGACGAGAGTTCGGGGGTTTTGGGCTGTATCGCGGGAGGGGGAGGGTTTACGGGAAAATGCGTCGAGAAGTTTTTGTAGGGAATTTAATTTCATACAAAAAAGGTCCTGAGGGGTTTTCTGATCGGAGGGGGGGTTCTGGAGATATTCGCGAACGAAGTTGAAGGGATTTTTAGGAATTGCGTCGTTGGTGTTACACGTTTTTTGCTTATTTTTTTATTATCTCGTCAGGGTCTGGGATTAGGGAAAAATGTCGCGGGAAGTTTTTGCGGGGAATTTAATTTTCTACAAAAAAGATCTTTATGAATTTTTTAATTGGGTTTGTCGTTCTAGAGATATTTGGGAACGAAGGTAAAGGGATTCTTCCACAACTTTTCGTTTTTCCAAAATTACTTTGATAAATAGTTTCATTATCTTGGTAATGAGTGAATTCCGGAGAAAACACTCCGTGAACTTTTTGTAGAATATTAAATTCCCCGCAAAAATGCTTTGTGACATTTTCCTGTAGGACCACTAGCTCACGAGATAAAGCCGCGCAAAACTGAACTAGATCATAATACCGTAAATCCCCAGAAACCAAGTACTTCCTATTTTCATTACGATAAGCCGATAATTCAATTTGAAATTCTGTTTTTATCGTATGCAGACTGTCACCGATTACCATTATACCGAGGAAAAGAATCACAATGATTTCAAAACACGTCGTTACGTAAAGCATGGCGCCTAGTGTCGTCAATCCACTACACGTTTTATCCCTTCTGCTTTACTCCGTCTGGATGACCATTGCCACCGGCAACTCTTAATCCCAATGCTAATTGAAATGATCATCAAATCATCTTCCAAAACACCTCGCCCTCCCCCCTCCCCCTCCCTCGAACAAACAGAGCCTTCTCAACAGGAAATTCATCAACAAATGGAAAAGAAATCGAGGAAAAAAAAATGAATCAATTTCTCGTGACCTAGTACTATTTTTTTGAACACTTGATTTATGAAAATTCCGCTATCTCTCGATTCATTGACAGAACACTTGCGAGAAATACGTGTGCGACTGGAAATTCGATAATGATTTATGCGAAGTCACTTCAAGATAAAAACAAATAAACTGATTATGTAGAGTACACGATGGAGTGTCAGGCTAATTTTCAATGCTCACTTTTCCTCAATGAATTCAGAATATTCTACGTCAATTAAAAAAACCCATTTGAGTCCTTTCAATCGAACGAAATTCTTCAAATTTTATTTTAAGAGAAAGGTTTTCTTCGCAACGGTTGATATTTCGATTTAGTTTTAATTCTGCAGAATAAATGAATGAAGGACAAAAAATGCGAGAACTCGTCACAATTTAAGTGCATTTATACTATTCAAAGTGCGTCGGGATTTAAAATGAATAAATTGTGCAAAATTTCCAATGAACATTTTCCT
Source organism: Diachasma alloeum (assembly GCF_001412515.2). Lineage (NCBI taxonomy): Eukaryota > Metazoa > Arthropoda > Insecta > Hymenoptera > Braconidae > Diachasma > Diachasma alloeum. The sequence continues at coordinate 544,127 of NW_021680689.1, read as the reverse complement.
GAATTTATCCCAAATTATTTCGTTTTCATCTTTTGTATCTCAGGGGAACAATAAATTGCTTCTAATAGCAATAATAATACCGATAATGCCTTGTGAAATACTGTTGTTAATACTAAACTTTTTAATACTAAACTCTAGTCAAAATACCGTTACAAGTTTCGATTACAGCCTTCATGGCCCTCATGTTTTTGTTTACCGATTACAACTCCAATTCTATTATTGATATTTATGTACCTGCATTAAGTGTTAAAGGGAAGGGAACAAAATGTAAATAAGACATGTGAAGCTGAAACAAATTCAATTAAATTCAATTTTCCCCTGACGAATATTCTACTAGTTCCCTCTTAATTTTTAATCAACGAAAAATTACGAACCCGATATGTAACTGAAGCTACAGTATTCCTTTTTCCGTTGTTATGCGTTTAGTTGAGTTAAATTCCATAGTTTTGAAAATAATCAATTTTAAAGAGAGCCATTCACATTTTCCTGGGTGAATGCATGGCACCGACCCCATACGTGAGGGATTAACAACTCACTACAATAAAATAGAGGGTGGGGTAAAACGGACACTGGACTTTTTCCAAATTATTCATAACTCAGAAACAAATTGATCAATTGAGCTCAGTTCAAGCTCGTCACAAAGGGAAAGAATCGTTCTTTATATTGAAAAAAAAAAGATTAAATTTTATCAACATTTCAACCCCCCATCAACATTTAAGCAAAAGTCAAAGGGGTCCGTTTTCCCCAACCTCCCCTAGTAACCTAAAATGAATGTAAAACAATAGTTACGATCTTACCAGGTTTACAAAGTCGACTCCAGTGATACGGATTGCAGCAGACATACGAAGAATCCATTGCGGAATGACACACTGGTAATTTCTTAAGATCCTTCGACTGAGACAGATCGGGCCACCTCCACATCTGACAAGCGAGTAAATTCGCAGGTTCATTCACAACATTAACCACATTAACAATAGCCACATCGTCCCCCCCAGTGCCCTCATCGTCCTCCTCCTGTCCCGCACTATTCACATGTTTCATCTCACAATGCCTGCACTTGGACCTCTGCCTAGTGTCCGAGTGTCTGTGCCTCAGGGGATGATGGTGCCTGGCACTTCTGCTGAGGTGCCTGTGCCTCCTGTAGTGATCCTGCTGCTCGTCCCTGCTGCTGTTGATCCTCCTGACGAGAACACAGCCAGCGAGATCAGCCCCACAGCTCTCCACCGATGTCACCAGCATCTCCAGCTGATTCTCCTTGAGGGCTTTGAGTAATTCCTTGCACCTCGACAATCGTCCATCCACCAAATCCTCGTTGTCCTCCTCAACTCCACCACAACAGGCCTGGTGGAGTCTGTTGACAACACTCCTGTCGGCAATCTCTCTTGGAAGATCTCTCCTACCCCCACAATCACTCCCCGTCGATGCGACAGCTACTCTATTGCTCGTTGTGTCATTTAATTGACCTGAGGTAACAGTTGGTACTTTAATTTGCGCTGATGTAGTCCCTTGAGTCTCACACTCGGTTTCATACTCCCGGTGGATCTTGGCCTTTAGCAGACGTCTAGTTAATACCGTACGTTTGCTCCAGAACATGAACATGAAACAGGATATGCCGCAGGTGCATTTGGGTGCCAGTACTTTAGCTTTTTTACGGTGGGGAAATGGTGAGCTCGTGGGGGCTTTTGGGGCCTTTTCAGCTATTTTGTTTGGGGATTGCTTTAGATCGCTGGGGAGTCGCTCAGGCCACGGGTGAGGCGTCTGGAATTGACTGGGACTGCTCGGCTCTTGGTCTTCTTCTCGGTCTTGGCCTTCTTCTTGTAATGATCCTCTTCGTCTTCTTCGCCCTCGTCTTTATCGTCGCCACCGCATCCGCCGTCGGCGCTTTGGCACCGCATAACACTGATTTCCAACTATCACTCATTAGTTTTCGACTAGCGATTGACATAATTTTTGGGGGGGCATAGTTTTCAGGGGGAGGGGGTCCTCGGGTTAGAGTGGGGGGCGGCTAGCAGAGCTCGATGGCCGGGCGGCGTGGACTGTCGCCATTCACTGGGGGAGAGAAAATTCGGGGATTAGTTGTGAGGGCTTTTGATTTTTTCGGTTCAGTAGCGAAGTGGGAAACCGGCTCAAGTCGACTTGTCTGCCAATTCGGTTTTTGAGGAATATTTCCGAATCTGAGGGAAGTAGCGAAATTTTCGTTATGACATTTGTTGTAGCTCTCAATCGGCTCTGCAAAAAAGGTTCTAATAAAAATTTTGCTATTGCCCTTTGATTCCGAGATATTTATTGAAAACTGGTCAATAGTCAAAACTGACTTGAACCGTTCTACCACTTCGCTACTGATTTATTTTTGAGGTAGGGGAGGGCGGGGCAAAATGGAACTGTCGGAAAACTACTTGTTTGACGCAGTTCAAGCAAAACAATTGTTTATTAATTTTTGTGTAGGGAAGGGTAGGGCAAAATGGGCACTTTTGACTTTGTGATGAGCTTGGACTGAGCTCAATTGATAAATCTGTTTCTGAGTTATGAATAATTAAAGGAAAGTCGAAAGTGTCCATTTTACCCCACCCTCCCCACCGGGAGAAGATTTTGTCAATGGATTAATTGAAAATAAAATGAAACAGCAAAATGCAAATGTGATGCTGAATTTCAATCGAATGAAAAAAGAAGTTTAATCAGCCTGATCTAATCAATTAAACTGTAGTCAATTGAATTATAAGGCGAATAAAATTTATTGTTCTCTTTCAGGTTCAACTTCACGGTTTTGGAATTGTTTTCGTGAGGAGGGAGTTTAGGAGGAATTTTTCGAGACAATTTCGGCGTTGCAGAACGTGTAATTTGATATTTTTTGTTTAGGAATTCGTTACAGAGATAATTTGATGTTTAACGAGATGGAAAATGGGATTTTCAATACGAAATTCGGTTGAAGAGGGTTAAAGGTGGGATTATCTCGGTAAGGAGTGGTTTTGGAGATAAATGTTACAGATTTTTATTTGTGGAGAATTAATTTGTCTACAAAAATGTATTTGGACTTGTTCTTCTAAAACCACGCGATATCAAGTAAATTCGGTTTAAAACACTTGAGACGGATCGAATGATCAATAACTAATCGTCGATTCATCTCGATAAGAGGTGCCTCTACACCGAATTGAATTCAACAATCAATTATCATTGATTTACCCCGACGACAAGTACTTCAATCAGAAAATGTCACAAAAAATTTTTACTGGAGAATGGAATTCTCCGCAAAAATATTTTTTGACATTTACTTCCAAAACTCCTTCTCACCGAGATAATTCTCATCGATTTCCCTGGACAAGTGCTTCAACGAGAAAACGTCAAGAGAATTCCGATAAAAAATTTCTTCTCCAAAAGACTTCTCACATTTTCTCATGAGCTGCACTGAAAAAGTTCACGAACCGAATTCAAAATCAATTCCCCCGAACCCTAGATTACCATCGACAAGAGGGGACTCCATAAAAAACAGTCAACCCCACGTTCCCCGAAAAATTCCTCCTCCCGACGAAAATCCGGAGAACCCCTCTCGACGCGACACCCTCGTTACTCCTCCAGCCGCCTAAAAATGAATTCCCCGCACGCGATTCAAAAACCAACAAGTAAAATCCCGTATTTACGACGTTGAAGAAAGAGAAAACGGCGAGGGGTCGAGTGCACCGACGTCGCGACGCCGTTTTCGTACTATTTGACGATAAAATAAATATCTATATCTGCATTGAGACAACAAAAAATGATTCTATATCTGTATCAGTATCAACGCGGAGTGAATAATAGTTCAACTTACATTTCACACACACACATACACATACACATAAACACACACGCGCGAATTGTTTTAAATACAATGCGATTGGGGGATTGGTTGTTTGCGATTAACCGAGGGGATTCGAGATAAAAGTAGTGACGAGAGGCCGCGAGGGAGAGACAAAAAGAATTTTAATTGACTTTGATCGAGAGAAGAAAACGTACAAACTTTCAGTTATTTCTTCCTTTTCACTCGGGGCTCTTCAGTTGGTGTCACCAGTGGTTTTTAAACGCAGTCGGGGGCTCTTTGGGGGTATTTTTAGGGGGTGGAGACACTTGGGAACTTGGGGAGACGGATAAAAATACTAGAAAGCACCCGGAGGTGACGATTTAACGGGTTTTTTTTTAACAAGTGGTGTACGAGCCGCAGCCGTACACCAGGCACTCGGACTTACTAGAGCCACACACGAGGTCCAGGGCCGTCACGAGTCTACGTCTCTCCCTCCAACGCCCCCGGCTTGGCGCCGCACCGCTCACGCGAAGACTGCGCGCGCAGGAGCGGACGGAGGGGGGACTGTCGATTTAATGCTGTAGATCGGGATTTTATTTCGCGTGGAGGTGGAGAACCGAAGATGGCGGTCGGGGGAGGACTCTGGATCATCGCGGGGGGCGCCGGGAAATTTTTAAATTTTTTAAATTGGAATTTTTCGGTTTTTTCACTATTATTCTGGTTTAGTTATCACGCTCTTCTCTTCGTTGGAATGACAATAATCATTGGAAAATTGGCGAATGAAGGGGATTATTTTACAAATTGAAGAACACAAGTGAAATTGTAGGGAAATGATTGATCGTCCGGGGGCGCGAGGAAATTTTTAAATTTTTGAAATTGGAATTTTTCGATTTTTTCACTATTATTCTAGTTTAGTTATCACGCTCTTCTCTTCGTTGGAATGATAATAATTATTGGAAAATTGGCGAATGGAGGAGATTATTTTAGAAAAGTGAAGAACACAAATGAAATGATAGGAAAATGATTGAACAAAAAATTTCGGCCCTGAATTTCCGGTTTATTTTTAATTTTCAAGTGGAACGGTCTTCAGGTTTTTATAATTTTGGAAATAACTCGAGAACGCGTGGATCTAGGGAAAAATCTCATAAGACCTTTTTTCTAGAGCATGGAATTCTCTGCAAAAAAGATTGTATGGTATTTTCCCCTAAATCCACTCATTAACGAGATAATTTCACTTTTCTCCAACACCTATATCAACTGCAAATTTTGTGTGATGCATTTACTAATTATATAATCATTTCACTATTTCAGGATGAAATTCTCTGAAAAAAACTTTCAAAATTTTTCCCTAAACTCACTCAGCAGCTGTATAACAGCGTAATCACTCTCCTCGTCTACAAAAAAAATTGTTGTTTCTGTTTGAAACCGCGAAGACTATTTACGACTGTTTAAGAACATAATTTAAATATCTCAAGAATTTTAAACATTTTATCCCTCGTCGGTTCGTTTGGAATCCAATATCAACAGTGGGTCCCTCTCCAAATAAATAGTTGTCGTCCCTCGGGGATAAAAATGGGAATAATTTCCCTTCGTTTATGTTGTGTTTAACAACGTGTTGGACGTGCGGAAACACGTAGTACCGTCCGTGAGGGGGAGGAGGGGGGTAAAATAGTATGGTTAATGTGCGTGTTTTACGTGATACGAGGAATGAGAAAGAAGGTTTTGAACGCTCAAGACGAAAGGAATCCCAATGATAAAGTGGGAGAGGGGAAGGCAAAAGAAAGGCATTCGTAGGTCGTCGCTCATAAATTGGCTAATTTTAGAAAACGGGTTTTGATGGTAGAATACCCGTGAAAACGATGGATTTTGTAATTCTAGGGATTCAAATTCAACTTCTCTAAGTGAATAACAAGCAGAAATTAACGAATTATTAGTAATTAATTCGGGGAATTGATGAAATATCAGGGTTTCAACGCAAAAATTTTCATAATTTAACAATTATTTTGGTAATGAGGACTTTTAGAAGAGAATGTCAGAGTATTTCTCCGGTTTATGAAATTTCTGACAAAAAAGTCCAGACGTTTCCCTCTAAACCCAATAATTAGCGAGATAATTACGCAATCAGGGAAGGGAATTATCCTCTTAAGCGTGATTCCGCTAAGTTTGATATGTCTGTAAATATCTCGGGAGCGAGTGACTCTAGGGGAAAATGTGACAAAAACTTTTTTGTAGAGGAGAAAATTTCCGACAAAAATGTCCTCTGACTTTTTCGTCTAAACTCTATAGTTACCGAGATAACTGCGGTGTTAAACTGGTAAACAAAAGCGGCAATCAACGAGCAATCAACGAGGTTTTCCAGCGTCTACATTTTTTCAAATATCTCGGAGACCATCAGGTTTATCAAAAAACGTCAGAAGACTTTTCTGTAGCTGACAAAATTTCCAACAAAAAATATTTTCTCATATTTTTCGATAAAACCGTTAATTCCGGGGGAAATCGCAAATGAAAAAGTCCGTTTGGTTCTTTCACATCACTAATTAATGAAAACTCACTTGCATTCTCCTTCAATCTCAATCCAAACCACAAAAATCCTTCACTGCTGATCACTCTCAAGACCCGAACAGTCGTACAACTCAGTGGCCACTAAACTGATTCAGAATTCCCTCCGCAACCCCTATTTGTAAGGGGGATGTAGGCGCGACGTTGTTGGCCAGTTGGCGCCGGTTCACCATTCTTCGCTGGATAACTCGTGGGTGGTGCAAAGAGAAGGCGCCTTTTTACCCCTCTCTGAATGCTCCTCGCGACGAAATTTCCATCCCCCTTTTTATCTGTCTCGTTCGTCCCCCATCAATTTTACAAAACCCCACCTCCTCCTGGTGAATCCATCCAGTGACTGAACACATAAACAGATTGGTAAATTTAACATGAAATTGAAAAAAAAAATCGTCTTTCTACTCCCATTATTTCTCCTTCTTCCTAAAATAATTTTTTTTAGATGCCCCGAAATTTTATTTCCTCTTTTTCTCTTAAATTAAAAAGTGAAAATTGTTGTTGTATGAATAGTGCATTGTAATAAACGGGACTATTTTTTAAAATTGTTTATTCATCTTAAAAACAGAAAATTATAGGAGAAAACGTCACAGAATTTTTTTGTAGCCGAACATATTTTCAAGGAAAAATTCCTTTGATGTTTTCTTCTAAAATCATTTATTACTGCGATAAATGCAGATTCATCAAGAGTTGGATGGCATTGCGATTGCGCATGCGCTCGCTCCCTTCGCTCTCCATTCAGAATGTAGGGAGAGGGGGTATGACAACTCTGAATACTCAATTCATTAGAAATGAAATTTTGTTTCATTTCTAATGAAATTCAGTAGTGCACTATGATGAACAGAATTTAAGTTTTTTAATTGTTAATTTATCTCAAAAACGGGGGATTTGAGGAGAAAACGTCACATAACTTTTTTATAGCCGAACATAGTTCCAACGAAAAATGTCTTTTGATGTTTTCTTTTAAAGTCACTCATTACTGCGATAATTGCAGATTTATCAAGAGTAGTCAGATTTGGATAGCACCGCCACTGCGCATGCGCTCGCTCCCTTCGCTCCCTATTCAAAATCTAAGGAGAGGAGAGAACGACAACTCTCAATACGCAATTAATAAGAACGAATGTCCAACAAAATCAATTATTATTGTGATAAATACACATTTATCAAGCCTCGCACGCAGATTTGATGACGAAAAAAAATAGAAAGACGTGAATTGAGAGAAAGTGAACGATTCAACGAATGCGAAAACGTGTTTTTGTTGCTCCGGCCAGGGGGTTTATGCCCCCGATGTTTTTGGTGAGTAAACTGGCAACTCGTAACGACAGACTTCCCCCCCGAGCAAACGACACACACATATCGGAGCCAATAGAGTCGGTTGAACGATTCGGGCAAAAGGGGGAGAAAACGTGGAAAAGTCGGGATGGGTATGAGGGTGGAGGCTCCAACGGGCCACCGACGGCTGGCCCGACTGGCGACTTGGATCTCCTTGTTTATCATCCTCTTCCTCTTCCCATACCCACTGAGTACCATTCCCTTTATGCTACCGTATAACAAGCGTCAAAACACTTGGCGCCCCCCACGAATGTATTTTCAGGGGGAAAAAACAATGGGGTAACGAAAAATTAGGGGTGAAGGCGCCTGACGGTCGATCCTGTCACCGTGCGTGTCTGATAATATTGTTTCAGGGGAGTCAATCACTCGTGTCTTGGGATGATATTCATTGTCCGCTGATACTGCGCACTGATACAATGAAGAAGCGCGGAGGGGAGCGACGAAAGAAGACAAGCAAAAAATTTTTTTGATTACTTCGGGAATATCTGGAGAACTGGCAGGTTTAGAGAAAAATGTCGTAGAACATTTTTCGTAGGGAATTTAATTTCCTATAAAAAAGGTCCTTAGAAGTTTTTACCTAAACCCACTGGGTTCCAAGATATTCCCAAGATCTCAAAACCCAAAAATTTCTGAAACAAGAAAATGCAAAAAAAAGTGTTTTCTTACGCCAGAAAAATCTCGGAAACTATGGAGTTTAGAAGAAAATGCCATAAGACATTTTCTGTAGAGAATTCAATTTCTCACAAAAAAGTTCTCTACTCATTTTTCCTAAAGCCGCTAGTTCCCGAGATATTCGCGAAATAACCGGAGAGATGCTGAATCTGCAAGAAGCATCCCTTCATTCTGCATTCTCCCAACCTTCTGCGCCCCATCCTCCCCCCGGCGATTAAAACCCCCCCTAAAATCGACGAATTGAAACACGAGATGTCGAGATATGAAAAAAGGACATCAGCAAAGCCAAAGAAAACAAGGAGACACTGATAGAAAAAAAAAAATGAGAGGCAAGGATAGGGGGATGTCCCGTTGGCGTCAACCCCGAGGTTTGGCGTCTCTCCTCGGCGTCGTCGGGACGTTGGGACTCGTCTCCTCCGGGGGCTTCACCCAGGGGTACCCCAACAGAGGCCAGGCTACTCTGTCCCTAACGCTGACTGGCTGGCGCCGGTTTCGACTGTGCTTTGACGCCAGTTAAACCGTCGTCGGCGCGACGCTCGTCCGCGCCATCGGGCTAGACTCTTCCTCGGCAATACTCTACCCATCTGACACTCTTTGGCGCTTACCCGATGGCTCCTGCGCTCTTTTTCTCCCCCTCTTCCATCTATCTGTGCATTCACACACATTGGGGACGAAACGATATGATAAACCAAAGTGCAGAAATTGGTATACGAGGGATATCAAGACCGGTTGGCACCAGAAACTCGATGGGAGAATCAATTCTATTGAAAATTGAATGCCGAGGGGAAGCGGTTCGACGATAAAGCGGCCGGGGGAGGGGACTGGGGGACCTTTTTGGGATTTAAAAAAGGGGTCTGAGGTTTTTTGATTATGTGAAGGGTTTGAAGGCATTTGAGGAGGTTTTTAGGAACGAAAAATGTTGGGTCTTGGGAACAGTCGCAAACAATTTAAAAAAAATATTTTTTGATGATGCTAGTAATGAGAATACTTCAGAAAATAGTTTAATTCAATGAATGATTTTAATGTAATGAATGGAATAATTTAATAAATAATTTAATTTAATTTGGATTAAATTAAATTAAAATATTTTGATATTGTTATGAATATCGAACTCTCAGGGGCGTTCTTCCATTTTGACGTTATTTTCTCTTCTTTCCCCTCAACTCCCTTAATTTCCCTTAGTTTTGAAAGTTACCACTATTCTATTGTTGTTATTTTAGTTTTGCTTCGGGTTGTCCTCACCCTCTCATATTTTCTCTCTCCCCTTTTAAATTAATAAACTCTCCATAACTATTTCCGCGGCCTTTTCAATATTTATCGATGAGTTCACTAATTTTTGCAGAACTTTAACATTATCTTGTGAATGCCTCAAAACCATTTAATTTCGAGGAAAAAAATTCAAGAGGCGTTTTTTCATAAAAAATTCAATTCTCCAGAAAAAACTATATTTTCCATTTGTTTAATATCAACTAAAAGGCCCCTAAATACTCCGCAAAACCTGAACTTTTAATCGTGGAAATAAAGTATTTGTTGTCCCCCATCGCCTCATTATCCCCAAACAATTAAATTCTCCTCAAAATAAAAAAAAAATCTCACAACTCACAACAAAAATAAACCCAATCCCTCAACCCGTGGCATTTCCGCGTGAATTTCCCCCCGCAGTCCCAAAATTTACCAAAAATTCTAACGACCTCTCACTGGAAGGACTTTGCCAATGCAAAACGCTCTTTCTTCTATCTCCCCTCGCCCCCCTCTCCGCGCCCCCTCGTCGTCCCCATCGTCGCCAAGACGAGCCTCTAATCCCCTCACTCCCACCAACAATATCCCAGACAATTGCACAATCCCGATAAGATAACGAATGGTGCGACGGATGTTATGCTACAAAATTAAACTCCACTCCTTTTTTTTTCGAAAATTCAAAAGATTAATGGGCATGTGCGCAATGCTCTCGGCCGTACAACACGACCCACGCGGATGAAAAAATGCCCCGCGGTTCGGCGAAAGGGGGAGGGGACGGCGGCCGGGGCACAAAGGGGCCGGGGGGGGAGGGAGCAGGGGCACAACAGGGTCCGGGGGGAGGGGGCAGGGGCACAAAGGGGGGAAGGATGGATGATACAATTTAGTTTCCATCAATTGTGGCCAACAGTTTGGATACGTCCCGCCTTGCGCATACTCTCACAGTTAAATTCCAAGTTGTTGTTTTTAGACCGTTTCCAGGCGTTCCAGTTTGTCCGGTGAATATGAGCTACACGGGCCCAACTTATGTGGGCCTGGACCTCAGCACACAGCAGGTTCAATTATTTTTTGTTATCATCACGATAATTGTACCCCCATTTCCCTTTAAACGCCAACTGCACAGTTTTTTCTCATTTCTCATTCCTCGTTTTCTCGGTTTTTGTGGGTTTTTTTTAGCTGTTTTTTTTTGCGGGGCTGGGGACCGCTCGGCGGGCGAGACGCATTTGCATGAATGTTTTTTTTTTGGGGGGGG
>NW_021680689.1:447672-533124 GCF_001412515.2 Diachasma alloeum | reverse complement strand
GGGGAGGGGGCTATTTGTCATTTTTGTTTACTCACTTTGAGAGGGCGATGTCGAGGCGAATGGTGGATTACTTCTGAGGGATGTCGAGGACAGGTGATCGGGGGACGCACCTGCACGCGTCTGCACACCTGACAGCAGGGTTGGCGGGAGTTTTGAATGGGAGGGAAGGTGACTGTGATGGTAGGGCGGTGGGTTTTTTTTTCGGGAACGTGAACGAGTCTGTTTATTTATTTAGTGCTCGAAACAACAGAAACATTTTTTAATGAAAACCCGGATGTTGCCAATGTTTAGTATTGTGAAGGACAAATAATGTTATGAATAAAATATATGTGAGAACATATCACTCAAATGCGCACTGATAGCATATTGAGAAATATTGAGAAATGTATGACACAATAATATAAAATAAATGACAATGCTCGTAAAAATACATAAACGCTGAACAGTAGTTGGAAAACAAAAATAAAATAAATTGGAGATATCTCCTGAATAAATGGGGCGATTGGAACGAATCGGGGCTCATTTTGAAGTCTGAAAAAATACCTTCAAAATGAAAAAAAAAATCGATGATTTTCACTTTGCGGATGTTGAGTTATTGAGGATTTAAAACGGTCTGTTTTTATCTGAATTTTAGACGAAATAAAAATCGTTAAATTTATTGTTCATTTCAGAAATTAAAAATGAGTTTTTGGTTTTGAGTTGTCGTTAATTTAATGACTGCTTGAATTTTCACATCCACTGGGGCAACTTGAGACTATGTTCTAGTTATTTTTTTAATGGATTAAGAATTGGAGTTTAATGAGGTGTGAAAATCGATTTTTTTTATTTATGTGTTTTGTGATGAAACTTCCTTTTGTTTTTCATTTTTTAGCTCAAAGCTGTTGTTGTAGATGAACAGTTGAAGGTCCTGGATGAGGCGTATGTCCAGTTCGACAATGATCTTCCGGAATTTCGGTAAAAATGAAGAAAACTAGGGAATTTAAGGGATTATTCGTCTAGATAAATGCCACATTTTTTTATAGCGCAATTGTTTATTGAGACGATTAAAAAGAATATTATTATTTTTTTACTCAATTATTTTTTTTATAAATTAAAAAAATTATAATTATTTGATTCAGTGAACTTTATTAATTAAATCCCACGGAATTCTCGACAAAAAAATCTCGAGAATTCAAGCAATTATTAATCTAAATAGATAAAAAATTATTTTAATAACGCAATTATCGACGGGACAAAAAATATATTAATTCCTTTAATTAATTAATTAATTAGTTCAAATCAACGAAGAAAGACGATAATTATTGAATTTAATCAACTCGATGAATTGAATTCGCGGAAATTCTCTTCGACAAAGTCTTTCGAAATAGTTTAAAAAACAATTAAAATTCCATCAGCACATATGGAGGAGTGATTCACAGAAAGCAGAGCCCGAGTGTCGTTCAGGCACCGTGTCTCATGTGGGTCAAGGCCCTGGACATGCTCCTGGACAAGCTGAGGGTATGCGGAGTGGATTTCGCCCGAGTCCGAGGTATTTCCGGTTGCGGCCAGGTAGGTCTTCGTTGTCTTTGATCCCGCCGATTGCATCATCACACATTTATTTTGATTGAATTCCGAATGGATTTCAGCAACATGGGACTGTGTATTGGAGCAGGGGGAGTCGAGAGACACTGAGGAATCTCAGACCCGAAAAATTCCTTCATGAACAATTGGCTAATGCCTTTGCTACGTCCATGGCACCCGTGTGGATGGACTCTAGCACTCGGGGGGAGTGTGCGATTATTGAGGAGAGGATTGGTGGTGCTCTAGTGAGATAAACAATTTTTTTTTTAATTTTGTTTAAAATTTTTCGATTTTTTTAATTCTAATTCTAATTTTTTTATTTTTTTTAATTCTTTGATTTTTTAGTTATTTTTTCGACTAATATTTTTTCAATTTTTTTAGTTAAATATTTAAAGATCAATTCTATAGAAAAACAATATTGAAACACATTTGCAGTGCGTTTTTTTAATTCGTAAAACACGTTGCAACAAAAAAAAATGAAACACATTTTTATTGTATTTTTTATTATTTTTTCTTTCTTGAAAATTAAAATTAAAGTAGATTTTCATTTCATCTTTTTCAGTGCTATATTGAAGAACTAATTTTATAGAAAAGGAAAGAAATAAAAAAAAATTAGAACACATTTTATTTAAAAAAAAATTTTCGTTATTTTTTCTTCTCTAAAAAATAAAATTTATACATATTTTCACTCCATTTACTCGATGCGATATTCAAGAATTGATTTTATAGAAACGAATGAAGTATAGAAAAAAATTGAAACACATTTTATTAAAAAAAACAATTCACGAATTTTCAATTTTTTTTTTTACTAAAATTACGAATTCTCTAGAAATTAGCTGAAATGACGGGTTCACGTGCTTACGAGAGATTTTCCGCCGCTCAAATAACGAAAATTCACCGGACTAGACCGGATGTTTACAACACGACAGAGGTAAACAGTCACCTTATTGACTATTCGTGAGTCGTAATAATTCCGCAATAATGAATTCCAGAGGATCTCGCTTATAAGTAGTTTCGTCGCCAGTCTTTTCATCGGGGATTACGCACCGATCGATCACTCCGATGGATCCGGCATGAATCTACTGGACATTCGAACCAAAGACTGGAGCGGCGATCTTCTCCAAGTACTTTTCCATTTTTAATTCTTACTTTTCACTGGAAAATTCCGCATCCAATTGATTTGTTTTTTATTTTCTTTTTAAAAATTGAGATTATTTATTATTTCATATAAAACAATAATTTTTTATCGATAAATTATGGAAAATTAATGAGTTGTAACACCTTAAATCATTAAGATTAAACATTAATTTTTAATGATTTTTTAAAATGAAATATCTTAATATTTTCTATTTAATTTCTGAATTTTGTCGTTTTCCTTTTCGACTTTATTGCATTTTTTTTATAAAATAGATCTGTGCTCCGAATTTACGAGACAAACTAGGAGATACGGTACCTTCTTATGCAGACCTCGGTCCCATTTCCAATTATTTCGTCGAGAGATTTGGATTCAACGAGGAGTGCAGAGTCGTCGCCTTCACTGGGGACAATCCTGCCTCTTTAATGGGTAAATTACTTCTAGATGTTAAAGGACTTTACGAGAGAGTGAAGGAAATTTTTTTCAATTCGATAAAAAATTAAAAATTAAAAATTAAAAATTAAAAATTGAAAATTAAAAATGAAAAACTAAAAATTAAAAATTAAAATTCTTCTGAATCCATCCATCCCCTAGAAAATTTCCAAATAAAAAATTGAAAAAAATTGAAAAATGATTTTCACAGGAATGAGATTACAAAAGGGTGACCTTGCGTGCAGCCTAGGGACCAGTGACACTCTATTCCTGTGGCTAGACTCGCCTAAAACAGTGACTGAGGGTCACATATTCTGCAATCCGCTTGACAGCGACGCTTACATGGCCTTGCTCTGGTAAAAAAATAATTACTGAAAAATAAAAATTAAAAATGCTGAAAATTCGGACATAATGAATAACCCATCGGCTATTGATCTTCAGAAAAGTTTATTCGATGATTGATGAATTATTCCCCCGGGGAAATAACACGAGACCATTGCTTTCCAGCTTTAAAAATGGGTCTCTGACTCGGGAAAGAATTCGCGACAGCGCGGCGGGAGGCTCATGGCAACTGTTCAATGAATTATTGGACAGTACACCGAGGGGTAACTTTGGTAACATGGCTATCTACTTGGACACCAGAGAAATTTTTCCCCCATTAATCGGCGACTACAGGTTCAATAAAGCTGATGAAAAAATATCAAGATACAGTTCCAAAGAAGTTGAGGTCAGGGCACTTGTCGAGGGACAATTTATCGCTAGGAGGGCGTCTGCTGAGGATTTCGGATTTGTCATAGGTTTTTCCTGCATTTTCATCCCCAATTTATTCATCAAATCATGATTTTTCAGTCATAATCTAATTATTTCATAATTAAAAATTTTCTAATTTTTTATTTCCAAATTTACTCTTTTTTCCATCGTTTTTTTGGTGACGAATGGGTTTAGGATGAAATGCCAAGAGATTTTTTGCAGGAAATGAATTTCTGTTGGAAAAACTCTCGACATTTCTTTCTAAATTTCATTTAAAACCGTCAATTGTCTAAATCCATATTTTTATTTTTATAATTGTCTAATTATCTTTCTAATGAGTGAATTTAGGAGAAAATGTTAGAGAACATTTTTTGTAGCTGAGGAAAGTCTCTACAAAAAATATTCTCTGACATTTCCTCCTAAAACCCCTCATTATCGAGATAATTGTGAATTAATGAAGATTAAATTTAGTTTCCACGTTTTTTAATAAAAAAATTCAATTCTCTAGGACCTAATTGTCGAATTATAGCAACTGGAGGTGCTTCTGCGAATAAAGCTGTCCTCCAAGTCCTCTCTGACGTCTTCAATTCCCCAGTTTACACTTCAGTAAGTGGAAAATGACATTATTTAAACATTTTCGTGTTAAATCTTGAACTTTACCCCCAGGAAATGAAAAATTCAGCTGTCCTGGGAGGTGCATACCAAGCGAAGCACGCCCTCCAGGGCCGTGAATCATCCTTCGAACGAATAACAAGTAGCATTCCAGAGCCAACGTTGTTGTGCCGACCCTACAGCGACGCTGAATCGGTGAGAAATCGTCAGTCCAGTCCCCAATTAATCCCTCAATTCCGGATATTTTTTGTTTCAGATATACAAACCAATGCTCGAACGCTATCGCAAGATCGTAGCCCAATTGTTAGAGACGAATAAACCTAGCTGAGACATTCCGTCCGTAATTGACTAGATAATTAAGTAATTAATTAATTAATTAATCAATTATAGTATAAATCAGGATTCCGCCCGAGGAGTTTGAAAAATTCCTGCAAGTCTAGTGAACAATCAACGAATTTTTGAATATTTTTACTACGAGAATTTTAATTATTAATGACTAATGAAATTAAATGGTGAAGTAATAAATTACCTCAATTAATTGATGAATTCATCGGGATGATTTTATCCTTTAAAATAAAAATTTAGGTAATAAATTCACTTTTTAAGAATAATTCTTCAATTTTACGTCTTCTAAATTAACTGTTCCTTAATTAATTAAATAATCACGCAATGAGGCAATCAATTGATGAATTCTTTAAGCCTTTCATTCCATAAAATCGAAATTTATTCCTCAAAAGCAGCTCACTCCATACATTCGCACAAAATTAATTCGAATCCACTGAAAAATCACTGAATTTCCAATGATTTTTATACAAAAATCTTGAGTAACCAATGACTAATACACGAAATCATGAACCAAAAAATTCCTCAAGATATTTTCTGCTCAAAATCAAACGAGTCCAAGTTGCTGAGAATAAGTTGATTTCCCCCAATACTTCTTTCATTAATTTTTTTATCGCAATTTTTTAAATTAAATCTTTTATCAAGTTAATAAAGTGCGATTACAATAATTCCCCAGTCTGATTAGAGAATTAATTGTGTCAAGACGATTCCCTCAATTCATCTTTAATTTTCTCACAATTCACATTCGCAATTCTGTTCATTAAACATTTTATCAACTTAATAACCTCCTCTCCAGTGTAAATACTTGCCAAGTCTGCTTTGAAATTACTGTCACCAAGACGATTGAATACCTGAAGCTTTTAATTTGTATTTTCTTTTTTTCTACAGTCGATTAGAACCCCTCAATTCCCAAAAATAATTCATCCCTTTTACTTCTTCCTGCCACCCCTCTCCTTGGGCAAGAGATTGACGACACTCCCACTGCTGAGATTATAGTACCCCAAGGAATTGAGATCCTTGCAGAAGATGCCCTCAGTCTGGATCTTCTGCTTGCCAGGCGGCATCCCAATCATCTCGCAAATGCTGGCCTTCAGAGTCGCCACAGTGTCATTCGGCTGGAGAGTGATGCTGAGGGTCTGTCCATTGAGCTTCCAGTCTGGTTTATCAGTCATCAGAGGAACGACAACACTCAGCTGGACAGGTCCCTTGTGCCTAGCGAGGAACTGCGCCTCGGGGATGAGAGAGTCCTCGCTCTTCGCTTTTTTCGCCGGCGACTCCTCCTCGGGGACACTCTCCATGGGGTGCTTGAGCCCCATTTGCTGAGGAATCGGTGGCTGCATGACCGGTGGCGCTGGCATGAATGGGGACATTGAAGGGGTCATCAGGGGTGGAGGTCTGATCGGTGGCATCGGCGCCATCATCATCATGGGGGGCTGGGGGGGCATCATCGGGGCCTGGGGCATTCCCATGTGCATTGTCATCGTGGGTGGTGGTGGCTGCTGAGGGACTTGAATGGGCTTCGGCACTGGGGGCTTTGGTGGGGCCTTCAGGGTTGCCTGGGGCTTCGAGGCAACTGCTGCCATGTGATTCAACTCTGCAGCTCGACTTGTCACCGGTTTTGGACCGATTTTCTCCTTCTCCTCGTCGGGGAGGAGACCCTTTACCTGAGGACAATTATATTGAATTAACAAATTTAAAAATAACAATATATTTTAATATTGTTTGATTGTTTTCAATAATTTAATTATGATAATTACATTGACTAGTGCACAGATTAAATCAATAACAATTAAGTCTGCGACGTTAAAATAAAGAGAAAATGAAAATTGAGAAATAAAAAAAATCAATATGTAATAAATACCTTGTGAATCTGATGAATTTGCTCCTCCAACGTGATATTGGCTCTAGCAGCCCTAGTAGCAGCCTCAACACTCGACGTGTGTCCATCCCAAGTGACTTTATCGTCCTTCCTGGTGTCCTCCTCCCCGATTTTCTTACCGATCGCCGTCTCCTCGTCCCCAATACCGAAAATGTCAGTACGTCTCTCAGCCAAGTGCTTCAATGAGGCGTTGACAGCAGCTCCAGAGGCGTAAACCGACTCCTGGTCCACCTTCTCCTGGTGCTTGTCCCTCTGCTCGACCCAGCGGGAGTCCAGCAGACCAATGTGCATGTGCTCCTCCACCTTCTTCCCCAGGATCTCTCCAGTCAGAGGTGACACCAGGATGACGTCCGAGGGGATTGGTCTCGCCTTCTGACTGTGCTGCTTGGGATCGTAGCCCTTACGAATGATCACGTTCCCTGGGGCTGGGGGCAGCGGTGGGGGCTGCATGGTTCCTCGGTTCCCAGGGGCGTTGGGGGGCTCACTTGGGGTCTCTTCATCACTCGAGTCCTCCTCCATGTCCTGGACCTGATTCGGGGATTGAAGAGTTATTATTTGGAGAATTTCGGGAGAGGTTTCTGGTAAAATAATTTATATTTCATAAGCTTCACTGAAAATTGACCATTTGGAAAGTAATTGATAATCTGAATTGGCGGCTGACTGTTGGATACACAATTGCAAATTTCTTGAAATTGATTTTCAATTGAAAATTTAAACTTATTGAATTAGAATTATTGTCGCTGGTTCGAATTCATGCAAAAGATTGTTATTTTTATTTTTTCTTTCATGAACCTAATTTCCATTTCTTTTAAATCGTTTATTCTCAAACTATTCTTTAATTAAAAATTCGTGAATAATTCTAAACTTTAATAGTTGATTAATGATTCATTTAGTAATGTAAGAATGGTTTAATACTGTCAATTTTACATATAACAAAATAATTTGATCCAAAAATAATTTTTTAGAATGATTTTTTCCTTTTCTCCTCTCCTCACTCAATAAATTAATGCCGGGGTAATGAGCATTAAAAAAAACCTTCAGTGTCCTTTTCACCCCCCATATGGACACCTCACCTGATTGTTATCCTTCGCAGATCGATCTCTATCATTTTCCGTCCTCTGAGGCATCTCGTCGTCCCCATCAGACTCGATCTGCATCTCCACGTCGTCTCCATCCTCGATCCTCTCCTGCATCAGCACACGCGCCCCCACTTCGTCTGGGGTCGTTGGAGCCGGGAAATTGCCGACCTCGAACTGCTGGTAGTCCACGGTCTCCACCACCACGAAGTCGTGCCAGTCTATCTGGGCGTAGGCCACACGCTCGCGCTCAAGCTCTTCCTCCTCCTTGCGACGCTGGGCCTCCTGGTACTTCAGCCATTCCGATCGGTATTTCACCTGGTCCAGGATGCTGTCCATCGAGGTGGACTCCTCCCGGAGGCGGGGGAGGAGGTCCTTCGGGGGGATCAGGACCTTTGTGTACTGCTCCAGGAGCTTGGTGAAGTACTGAAAGAGCGAGTGCTGGGGCCGCAGGAAATCGAATTGGAAGTTTCTTTGCTCGCGGTTCATCAGGTTCGTGAGGAACTGACGACCGTTTCGGGCGACGAACTGCGCGGTGAGTTTCACGATGTCTCTGAGGACGAGAAAATATTTTTTTTTTATGGAAAAAAATGATGAGGGAAATTTTTTATTGGCAATGAGGAAGAAACATTTTTTTAGATGAATGCATACAGAGAATTTCAAGACACTGTTTCTGTGCGAATAATTAAATTCTGACAATTTTATGATAAGTGTAGTAATTAAGGAGAGGATCCCAAAATTACCGAAGAGTTTTGAGTGCGATGTTTTGTATTCTGTAAATTCTTAAAATAGCCAAGCAATTTTCTGAAGAAAATTTCAGGAGTTGTAACATAAACATATCGTCCACAAGATGTTTTTAAAAACGTGGGAAGCTCTTAAGAATTGAGGTTTCATATTAAGAAATGAAATTATAAATTCAGATGAAGTCTGGTGAATTTACAAGAGAAAAGAATTAAAAAAATAGTAGAAAAATGCATAAAAAATCGATTTAAAAGAATTTTAACATTCGTTAAACATATTAATTCAGGGATATCAGAACTCACAAATCCAATGCTGATATTGAAGGCGGATCAGCAATGAACTCAAACTCAGCTGGTGGATCCTTCGGTACAAAAGGCTGTTCCACCTGCTTGAGGATCTCCTGCTGCTTCTGGTGGGCGCTCAGGGTGACTCCCCTGACTGTACCCACTGTCCCCACCGATGGCTCCTGTCCCCTTCCCTCCGTGAACTCCTTGACTTTGTGCTGATAGTAAGCATGATACGGATCCCCGAAATTCAAGAAATTGAACTTGGCGTTTCCCGTTTCGTTCTGGCGAATCCTCGACTCAAACTCTGGACCATTCCTGGCGACAAAGCTCGCAGTTTTGTCGACGATATCTGTTATGTTGATAATAAGAAAGAATATCATCTGGGGAATTACTCCTCAGCATTTTACAAACGTGAACATGATTTTTCAGAGAATTCCATTTTGAAGAAAAAGGAAGGTAAAACTGACTTTCTTAAATCCTCGATATCTCGTGACTGAACGAAGCAATTTGGACGAGTCAGGGGTCATTTCAAAGCTTGACAAATCCCCCTCAAAATGAAAAAAAAATCGTCCCATTTCACTCTGCCGATCTTGAGTTATCGACGATTGAAAGCGAATCGTTTTGCCCTCCTCACCCCTAAACCCATGTCCTTCCCCAAATCGTTCATTTATTCATTAATTAATTATTTCATCGTTGACAAAGGATACTCCTAACCTCCGGAGGAGGGTAGATGATGCCGACAATGGGCTGTGACGACGGCGCGACCTCCTCCCCCTCAATGGGAGGCGGTGGAACGACAACAGAATCCTGTCCTGGCATTTTCACTCTTCAATTGAACCAATTAATCACCACTTCACCACATTTTGTCATCGAAAACGATCGCAGGACTTTCGAAAATGTCCAACGGGTCCCGACAAATCCACGGAAATGAAACTCTCGAGCTCGTGGACTCACGAATGATCGGGGATTCCGCACAAAAGCGCCTCTAACAATCGAAATGAGAGGCCTCGCCTGATGTTCGTTGAGGATTCGCCCTCGACACGTGTGCGAAGTGCCCTCCCGGACATTTGTCCATTTGTCATTCGATTATTAGCCGGATCCACTGGTAATTATCCCGATAATCACACGTTTATCGATATATCAGTGAGCTAAATAGATTGAGCATTGAGGAGAGATGTGGGGATCGATGAGTCTCGTGGGGGTAATTAACCATTGTTGCATCATTCCAGGCTAATTAGGGGTTGGGATCATGCCTACTGTCGGCGTCAAACGTGACTCGCTGTTCAAAGCCCTGGGAAAAACATACTGTGAGTGAATTTTACGGTTTTTGCAGAAAGTGAGGTAAAATGGTACTTCTTCAATCTTCAATATTTCCTGAACTAATGAAACGATTTGGACGAGTCAGGTCTCATATTGAAGCCAGAAAGAATAGCTTTAAAATGGAACCAAATTTTTTGAATTTCACCCAGCGGTTTTTTTGCTATTGAGGATTGAAGCCGTTCATTTTATTCTGCGATAATTTATTTTGAGATTTGAGGGCTTTCTGATTTTTGGGGTTTTTTCAGCTGATGAGGAGTTCCAGACGCTGTGCTTCGCCTTCGGGCTGGAGCTGGACGAAGTGGTAATGATGGAGGATAAGATTTTTCATTAATATTTGATTATTTTTATTCTTTTGGGAGGATTGAGTAGAGGGGATGAAAAATTCATCGTGAAGAGGCGGATTTCTAGAGTTTTTTTAAGAATATCTTTGAAACTAGGGGATTTACCAGAAATTGTCGTGAAACCTTTTTTGTAGCCCGTAAAATTTTCTACAAAAAACGTTCTATGGGTTTTCCTCCTAATCCCAATAGATTCAGAAATATCCCCGAAATAAAGTGTGAGGAATTTTCCAGACGACAGAGAAGCAGATGATTTCGAAGGAGCAGGGAGTGGAGCAGAGTGCTGGAGCTTCTGAGGAGATCATCTACAGGATTGACATCCCCGCGAATAGATACGACCTCCTGTGTCTAGAGGGCCTCGTCACTGGGTTGTTGATATTCTTGGAGAAGTAATTTTTGACTCATCAGATATTTAAATAAAACTCGAAGCAAAATGTGAGACTGAAACAATTTTATTTCAGAATTTCAGCCCCTCGATACAAGACAATTGATCTGGACCAGAGAGAATCAATCGATATCACTGAGAGGGTAAGAAATAATCGAACATTTCGTCTCAATTTAATTAAATTATTTTTTTTATTTATTCATTCATTCACTCATTCATTTTATTCTTTGATTTATTCGATGAATTATTCTCTAGATGAAGTGACTTTATTATCAATTTATGATTCATTTGTTATTAATTTATTATAATTTTAAAATTAATTAACAATTAATTTTCATAATTATTCTTTTTAGTGCAAACAAATCCGTCCATACATCGTTGGTGCAGTCCTCAGAGGAGTGACATTAACGAAAGAATCCTACGACAGTTTCATAGATCTGCAGGACAAGTTGCACCAGAACATCTGCAGGAAGCGATCCCTCGTCTCCATTGGCACTCACGATTTGGATACTGTGAAGGGGCCATTCACCTACGATGCAAAACCACCAGAAGAAATTCGTTTCAAACCCTTGAATCAGGATAAGGAGTACAATGGACTCGAAATCATGGAACTTTATGCTGTGAGTCCTTCGAAGATTAATGAAATGGATTATTTAAACGATCAAAATAAATTATTTCATTCACTCATCTTTTTATGAAAATCACCTAATTTAATCATTTAATTAATTTTTTATTGGAATTAATTGAGGAAAATCACCAGAATTCATCGATAGAATTGATAAAAATTGGCAGTTTTACTTGATTAGTCCGTTTTTTTAATCAGAAGTTATTCTTTTTCGCAGCATCATGCACAATTGAAACAGTATCTGTCAATAATCAGAGACAGCCCAGTGTATCCAGTTGTTTTCGACAGTGAGGGGACTATTTTGTCATTACCACCGATAATTAATTCTGATCACTCGAAGATTACGTTGAATACTAAGAATATTCTCATTGAGGCCACTGCAACAGATCAAACGAAGGTATAAACATATTTTTTTCAATATTAAAGTTTCTTTAATGACAAAATATTTTCTGCAAGTTGAATTAAAATTTACAACATGAGCAAATTTATGAGTTACAAAGAAATGATTTCAGACAGTTGAATTAATTTTTCGTAAATTATTTATGGGAGAATGTCATAATCTACAGGAACAGATTTTTCCCCATTATTTTAATGTTTTTAATGTTGTAATGTTTTCTAACGGTTCAAAATGAATTCAACTTAGCTCTGACCTTAAAAATAAATAATATATAAGAATAAATAAATTGATAAATGGACTTGGATGAGCAATTAGTCAATTGTGCTTAATTAATTTATTTGAACTGCAGGCAGAAATTGTTCTCGACACTCTAGTCTGCGCCTTCAGTCAGTATTGCAAGAGCAAATTCACAGTTGAGACAGTGGGAGTTCGTGTGAACCCTGGAAAAAAGCCAATAGTCTTCCTCCCCCATCCAAAGTTGACGTACAGAACTGTCAAGATCAACAGCAAAGAGGCCGTGAATTACATTGGGGTGGAGTGCTCCCCAGAAAAAGTAGCTCGATTGCTCTCGAAGATGGGGCTACAGACGACTGTCGAGGGAGACGACCAACTGAGTGTGGAAATTCCACCAACTAGACACGATGTCATTCATCCCTGCGATATTTACGAGGACATTGCCATCGCCTGGGGGTACAACAACATCGAGAGGACCATCCCCCAGACCTCGACGGTTGGAAACGAATTCCCCCTGAATAAATTGTCTGATCATCTCAGGCAGGAGTTGGCTCAGGCTGGATTTACTGAGGCCCTCACTTTTTCTTTGTGCTCGAGGGAGGATGTCTCGGAGAAGTTGGGGTGGTGTTTCGATAAAATACCCGCTGTCACGATATCAAACCCCAAGACTCTGGAGTTTCAAGTAATTATTTCAACCAAAAACTCGATTTTTTTACGAGAAAAAAAAATCCGCCTGATTAATTCTGCGAATATCTCGAAAACTGGTGGGTTTAGGAGGAAATGTCAGAAAAACTTTTTTGTAGACGAGAAAATTTCCCACAAAAAATGTCTTATGGCATTTTCTGCTAAATTCGTTATTTGTGGAGATAATGAGAAAATTAACGAGAGGCATTTTTTCTTCATTCTCTTAAATTTGGAAAAACCTCGAGATTTTATTTTTTTTCACCGGGAATTGTCTAAAAATTGAATAGGTGGCGAGGACGTGTCTTCTTCCAGGACTTCTGAAGACAATTTCAGCCAACAAGAAGATGCCCCTGCCCCTCAAGCTCTTCGAAGTCTCTGATGTTGTTCTAAAAGACAAAAAAGCTGAGTGTGGAGCTAGGAATGAGAGGAGATTGTGTGCAGTTTACTGTAACAAATCTGCTGGGTTTGAGATCATTCATGGGCTTCTGGACAGGGTGATGCAGCTCCTGGAGGTCCCCTGGAGCGTCGACAAGAGCAAAAATGGGTATTACCTCGAGGCAGCCGAAGGTAAATCAATTCCTCAATTGAATTATCAAAACTCAATGCCATCGTCGTCAATTTTTCCATTGTTTTTACGCAGATCCGACGTATTTCCCTCAGAGATGTGCAAAAGTCATTGTTCATGGTCAGGTAATTGGGAAAATGGGAGTTTTACACCCGGAGGTTCTCCAGAAATTCGAACTGCACCTGCCCTGTTCATCAATTGAAATCAACATCGAACCATTCTTGTAGTGAACTTTTTGTAATTCACAGGAAACATTTTTATTTATTGCGTTTGAGGAGATCTAATAAATGAGGTCGCTTTTGCGTCTTTACACCAGTTGATTGTAATATTTGAAAAAAATTGGTGGTCATCAAAAAGTTTGTGACGACCAAGACAACTTTGAAAATATCTTGAGAAGGAGGGGATTTAGAAGGAAATTTCTCAGGACTATTTTTTTAGAAAATCCAATTCCCTGTAAAAAAGGTCTTATCATACTTCCCCCTAAACTCTGTTGTTTCCAAGATAAGGAGGCGTTTCCAAAGCACTCAAAAATTGAAAATAAACATGTGTAAATGATTTCGCAAAAATTATTTTAAAAAACTATAAAACCCTTCCCAAATTTCGATTTGTTCGAGATATTTCATTTCAATAAATTAAAGTTTGAATAGACTCCAGTTGAGTCGTTGAGTGTAACAAGGAAAAATAAATTTAAAGACCCCAAAAAATCATTATTTTCCATTTGATAATTTTTTATATGAACTCTAACTTTGATGAGTGTAAAATAAATCCATCAAATTCTTTCGCAGATTATTTTATAGACGACAGTCTCTTGTTTGACTAGGGTGTTTCCATCAGTGGCACCCCTGCACGTTCGAAACACGCCATTTCGAGACACCCAGAAGCAAAAATTATTAATTTTCGTAATAAGTATAAAATTTTAATTTTTTTTTTTCTAATTTTTCATGATTTTTAGGGGAGGTTGGGGTAAAACGAACACTTGACTTTTTAAAATATGTTAATGAAGGGTTGAAATATTGATAAAATTTAACAATTTTTTTTTCAATACAAAGAATAATTTTGTCCCTTTGTCCCTAAACTGAGCTCAATTGATAAATTTGTTTCTGAGTTATAAATTTTAAACTTTAAAAAAGTCCAAACTGTCCATTTTACCCCACCCTCCCCTAATTTCGTATTTTAATCTTCAAAATTCAATTCACAATGAAAAAAAAATGTAAATTTATCGCACTTTAAATCATTTTCGTTCCTTTACTACACTTTCACGAACGAATTCCCCAGACGACTCCCAAGGAAATCTCACAAATGAATTCCCCAAATCCAAAATGACTTCTCCAATTCAAAAACCCTGCGACTGACCGCCAAAAAAATTCACCCGTCGCTCCCCCTGACTCGCTCACTGCCTAGTCTGTGTCCCCTCCCCCAGGCTTTCGTACCTATCCTCAATCTCCGCGAAAATTCTCGCCGTCGAGCTCCCCCGGCCGCGCACCCCCTCCCACCCTCGAGTTAACATCGTTCGTGTACTAGGAAACGTAGTCGTTTGCTCATGGTTCGGCCACAGTCGGCCATAGTAGACATGGCGGATGTTAGCTTACGTGAATGACGGGCGAAGAATCGTGGTGTTGAAGAGAAAAAAAATTGTAAAAAAACGTAAAGAACTCACCGAATTATTGTCACGTCCCTGCATAACCGATTATTCCCGAGGCATCGATACGTTCCTCGCGTTTTCGTGGGAATAAATAGCGAGGAAAAATCAGACAAGGGGGATAAATACCCCAGTGATTTGAAGTGTGTGTTGGTGGCCACGGGGTAGAGAGCGATAAAAAAAAAATTTGTGTCATATGATTAATCCGGTAGGTAAAAATGCAGAATGTAGCACAAGGAACAACCTCGGATAGCCAGAAGCACGATAAAAATTGTGCTCAAGAAGTAACATCTACACCACAGTCCTCGAACTCTAGCCCAACAAAGTCAGAGACCGAGACCTTCTCCGAACTACAGCCACGATTTATGACAGACTCATCGGAAAGTGAGGAGGACAGTATTTCCGAGGTAATGGGGTCTCCACCATTTTTTTTTCTCCTCTTTTATCATCCCTGTTGTGTCCGTTTTTGCGCCAGTGGAATGCGGTAATTGTTCATTTTGATCGGCGAGGGGGGGAGGGGGGTCTTCTTGGTCTATTCAACACTTTTTTACGTCCATTTCCATTGCGCACGAGGGGCGGCCTTTCGTCCGCATCGCAGTATTCTCGGGGCCTCATGCACTCCAATGCAATTAACTGCTTTTCAGTTTTTGGTTTTTATTTTTGGGACTCGGGTCGCGGGGAGGTTTTGCGGGGGGTTCGAGGGGGTTTTTCGGGTGTCTGTGTTTTGGTTGATCGCTGCATGATGACATGATCGGATAATCAGAGGTTTGGCCAATCGAGACCGATCACGTCGTGCGTCAACAATTTATTCGTCACGTTGAGAATAATTAATGAGTAATTAGAGTTTGAAGGGGTTTGGCAGGGGTTCGGGGGCTTCGGGAATTTTTAGGGGATTGGGGGGGTGTCTTCATGGCTTGGGGAGGGACGTTTTCACATTTTTGCACGTGTTTTTGGGGATTTTGAATTTTTGGGGAGGAAAATGTCAAGAGGTTTTTGCTGGGGATTCCGCTCTCTGCAGTTTCTTTTTGTTTTTTTTTTGGTAACAGTTGCTTGGGGGGTGCTTGCGAAGATGCTACGATTTTTTAATTTATTTTTTATTTTTGGAACACATTGTGGAAACTTCTGGTGGAGAATTAAATTTGTTAAAAATTTCCGGTGAAATTTCTAAATAAATTCGGTGACAAATCTTGCTCCAATGCCTTTTTTAGATCGTTTTGGAGATGTTTAATTGCTTTGGGATCCACTGGGGCCAGGAAAACATTTTAAAATTATTTTTTTCAAGAATTCAATTTCCAAAGGGAATTTCTCTTGACATTTTTCTGCGAATGCAGCAGTTGGTGGGGCATCAACAGAAATCATTACACAAATTTTTAATTTAAAGTCTTAGTATCTTGGAAACTCATGAGTTTAAGAAAAACTTCCAAAATACTTTTTTTTATGGAGAATTCAATTTCCTAAAACGAAACTTTCTCGTGACATTTGTGCAAAAAAATCTGCACAAATTTTACTTTAAAGGATTCGCAGATTATTCTAGAATTGTTTAAGTGTCTTAGAAACCAGTAGATTTGGACATTCATGGTTAGACATTCATTATCGAGAAATTTAATTCCCTCGAAAAACAATTAGCTTCTAATTTTTTCATGACAAGAGCTTTTTTATGTCCTTCTTCACTTTTCTAATCATCTTCTCTAATCATCTCATTTCTATATTAAGAAAACGAAGGCTAGAACATCTGCAGATTAGTAAACACTTCCACGTCCTCAAAAAAACTGTAATAAACATTTGCTCTACAATTTCCAAAACAAATCATCGACATAAAATTTATGAAAACAAGTTGAAAAATGAATTGAAATTGAAAAAACAGTCCATTCTCCCGGATTTAATTGATATTAACTCCTCCAATGGGTGGATTTTCCCTCAATTTTGAAGTCAAATTTCCTCTTTCTCTCGATAGCCTCTGAATTCCAATCCTCCCAGCAGTATCCGCAACGTCGCGTCAGGTTGCCCTGAGTTATGTTCTCTTGTGCCTGTTTTCAGTGCCTTTGATCCGAGAGGCCTACGACCTAGCCTCTTCTCCCACTATTACACGAGGGGGGGAGAAACACCAACTCTTTTACTCTCAACAATCCGGGGTACAACTGACTCAACTCAACTTGTAAATAAAAACCTCAACATCATGAGTTGAGTGGTGTTTCGTGCAATCCCAACGTCAATCTCTCCACTTTCATTATCAAAATAATGAGGGAAAGAGGGAATTATTGTTATTTTTATCTTCTGTGTGATTAGTATGAGAGATTGAATCGAATGAATTTTTTTTTCACTATCTCGTGCCAATGTGTATTTGTGTTTGATTACATAACATAACAGGAAACTGAAGAGAGATTGTCAGGAGTAAGTGAGCTGGGAGATGTCAAATTCCCAGTGAAATCAGTCGCTTTTTACCTGAAAATTCACTAGAAATTTTGTTATTCTGGGCATTATCGGAAATGTCAGAGGATATTTCGTAGAGAATTTAATTCCGTAAAAAATATCTGACATTTAGAAAAAGTCCACTTGATTTTTTCTGTCATTCGTTGTTAATTGATTAATTATCTCGGTAATGACAGGGTCTAGGAGGAAATGTCGCAAGACATTTTTTGTGGGAAATTTAATTCTCTGCGTAGAAGATCTTCTGACATTTTTCGCTGCACCCAGTAGTTTTCGAGATATTCACAGAATTGATAACAAAGAATTGGCGATTTCGAGGAAATTTGGGGTTTTTTTCTAAAAAATGTGAAATTACGATAAATTGACGAATAAATTCGAAAATTACGATTCTCTGGTGCTTCATGCATGAGCCCACAGCACAATAGTCATTACTAGACTATTACCAGTGCCCACATCCCCTATTTGCCCAGACAATCCGACCCGTCTCAATAAAAAAAAATCGTATTTCGAAATTATCGAAGCCTGCATGACGCCTGCAAACGTCGATTTCCCTTGGATTCGTTCGCTCCCTTCAACTCCACCGACAATCGACCAATCTAGATCCCGAAAATAGCCGTGTTATGCTCCGAATTGCAACATTTCGGTGATTCCCCCGGTGAATGTTGAAAAATTCGTATCTCACATTCTCCCTAATTGCGTAATGCCCTCGAAAACCGTAGCCCCGAGGGCAGAACATGAAAGGACCAGTCTGGTAGATCATGAAATTCTCTACGAAAATCATCTGCTGACATTTCTCTTAAAGGCCACCGTTACCCCGTGAAACACTGAGACTTTTCCAATCTCATTCTGCATCTCCATAATTTCTGGGATTTGTAATATTACTTGATTAATTATCTATTGGGTTAATCGAATCCTCAACAATTGCCCCCATGGGTGAACTAAATAGACAACTAATCCCAAAAAATTAAACCTCTTTCAATAATTTTCCAGTTTTTTATAATAATGAAAACATTTATTTTTTTCCTGGAAATTTCTCATCATTTCCATCATTTCTGAGGATTTGTTCCTTTTATTGATTAATTATTCATTGTGTAAATCGAATCCTCAACAATTGCCCCCACAGATCAATTAAATAGAAAACTAATCCCCATAAATTTTTTCAATAATTCCTCTTTTTTTTTCGAGTGAATGAATCCCTAAAAATTAAAATTTTTCATTATCTTCCTAATTTCTGAGGATTTATTCCTATAGATGATCAATTATCTCTTGATTTAATCCCAACTAATCCCAGAAAATCAAACTTTCCAATAATTCCTCATTTTTATTCCAGCGAAGGAATCCCTAAAAATTCTAATTTCTCATAATTCCATAATTTCTAAAAATTTATTTCTGCGCTCAACTAACTACTCATCTTAAAATCCATCAATCGTCCACACATTGTCCCCTGAACCACAGTTCCCTAGCTGATTCCCGAGTTAAACAAATCCTAAAAATTCACATTCCCCTCACACCGTCACTTTCATAAATAAAAAACCCCTTAAAGAATAAATAAACTAAAAGAACAGTTAATTTCACAAACTCCAAAAGGTTCTTCGAACAACCCCTCAGGAACCCCTACCGAATTTTCCCCGCATACTCCCCTAGCCCCTCCCAAAATTCCCAAAAATAGCCCCCAAATTTCCCCCGAAAATCTCTCGAAAGCCCTCCCCCCTGCGCCCCCTCCCCGCGAATCCCTCATTAATCCTTTGTTACAAACCAAAACCCTCGAGCCTCTCATCCCCAGGGACGTAGCCACCTCAAGGGCCGACCCCCTCCCCCCCAAAAACCCCCTAGAACCCTCCCCCCCATGAAGTGTCAGTATGATCCACCGTGGAATGGCTGCACATTGTTCAATCCTCTCATTTTTTATAATACATTAGAGCGTTTTGTGCGCGATGGTAAAGCCAACCCAACCGACACGAACCCGAGTCAACCGAGGCTCTCAAACCCATTCCGTACAACAATGACGTATTGAACTCACAACTTGTACTTTCACTCGTGTCTTCCTCGTCTCGAGTCGCTAAAAAGTCCCTGACAATAGTCAAAAGCCTCGAAAAATCCCTGCAATCCACTGATCATCGATAAAAAACCGTGTGAACACCCAGAGTTTGGCGAATTAGCCGTGAATTTTGGAATTTTCAATCGGGGAGAGGTTGGACTGAGTGCCACGGAGTCGTTCGATGCCCCCTTCGCAGTGTCCTTGTTCCAGAATGTTAAAAACCCCCTCTTGATGATTAAAATTACGATTTAGGGTGGGTTCACGGGCGGTGAGGGGGGCCTTGAGGTTCATCGTGAGTGTCATTGTTCCGTGATGTTCTCCTCTATTGTCCGTATCAAAGTGCATTATTTTCGGTGGCTCATGTAAACTCACCTAGAACTTGATCGAGTCGCCCCGCATTTTTTCGTGATGAATGGCCTCTGTCTCTCTCGCTCTTGCGTTCCAACGCTCATAACCTCAATTGTTACATATCTCGGGTAGCGGAGATTCTGATGGATTGAACAGTTCCTGTGTTGTGGTTGTTATAAACAAGTCAAATGGTCTCATGTGTTTTGATTAGTTGATTTGACCAGTGCCATTGATTCGCCAGTTTTCACCGTTTTTTTTCCCCTATTTTTTCCTTTACAGCCGGAGTTTTTTCGTGCTGCCATCGAACAAGCTGCACTCGAAGAGGATCATCATCTGGAGTCGTCGAAATTTTTACTGACCCCTGAGGATCCGGAGAGATCTGTCGATCCGGAGACACAGGCGAGGCTTGAGGCACTGCTTGAGGCCGCTGGCATTGGAAAATTGTCGTCTGGAGATGGAAAACATCTCGCTGATCACGAGGTACTCAGACGTTTAACGTCCAGTGTTTCTTGTGCACTTGATGAGGCTGCTGCTGCATTGACACGTATGCGCAGTGATAATCCGAGGAGTCAGAACGAAAAGAGGTCGCTTGTTGAGGCCTGCACTGACGGGGACGTTGGAACTGTCAGGAAGTTGCTTACTGAGGGGAGGAGTGTTCACGAGACCACTGAGGAGGGAGAGAGCTTGCTGTCGTTGGCGTGCTCTGCTGGGTACTACGAACTTGCACAGGTGAGGGGTTCAGTGGATTTTATGGAGTTGGGGAGGAGATTTCGAGGGTGAAATTGAGGGATTGGCGAAAATGAGGGGTTTTTTGCCGATAACTGTAGTTTTTTGGAAATATCTTCCGAAGGAGTAGGTTTAGGGGAAAATGTCACAAGGAACTTTTTGCAGAGCATGAAATTCTGCACAAAAAAGGTCCTGTCGTGTTTTTCGATAAACCCAGTGGTTTTTGAGATATTCAGGGACGAAGAGTTTAGAGTAAACTGGAAAAAATAAGATTTGTTGTTTTGGAATTCTGTTTTTGTGAATATCTCGGCAAGGAGTGGGTTTTGGGGAAAATGTCACAGGAAACTTTTTGCAGAGCATGAAATTTGGCATAAAAAAGGTCCTGTGGTGTTTTTCGATAAACCCAGTGGTTTTTGGGATATTCAGGGACGAAGAGTTTAGAGTAAACTGGAAAAAATAAAATTCGTTGTTTTGGAATTCTGTTTTTGTGAATATCTCGGCAAGGAGTGGGTTTTGGGGAAAATGTCACAGGAAACTTTTTGCAGAGCATGAAATTCTGCACAAAAAAGGTCCTGTGGTGTTTTTCGATAAGCCCAGCGGTTTTTGGGATATTCAGAGACGAAGAGTTTAGAGTAAACTGGAAAAAATAAGTTTCGTTGCTTTGGAATTCTTTTTTTGTGAATATCTCGGCAAGGAGTGGGTTTTGGGGAAAATGTCACAGGAAACTTTTTGCAGAGCATGAAATTCTGCACAAAAAAGGTCCTGTGGTGTTTTTCGATAAACCCAGTGGTTTTTGGGATATTCAGGGACGAAGAGTTTAGAGTAAACTGGAAAAAATAAGATTTGTTGTTTTGGAATTCTGTTTTTGTGAATATCTCGGCAAGGAGTGGGTTTTGAGGAAAATGTCACAGGAAACTTTTTGCAGAGCTTGAAATTCTGCACAAAAAAGGTCTTGTGGTGTTTTTCGATAAACCCAGTGGTTTTTGGGATATTCAGGGACGAAGAGTTTAGAGTAAACTGGAAAAAATAAAATTCGTTGTTTTGGAATTCTGTTTTTGTGAATATCTCGGCAAGGAGTGGGTTTTGGGGAAAATGTCACAGGAAACTTTTTGCAGAGCATGAAATTTGGCATAAAAAAGGTCCTGTGGTGTTTTTCGATAAACCCAGTGGTTTTTGGGATATTCAGGGACGAAGAGTTTAGAGTAAACTGGAAAAAATAAAATTCGTTGTTTTGGAATTCTGTTTTTGTGAATATCTCGGCAAGGAGTGGGTTTTGAGGAAAATGTCATAGGAAACTTTTTGTAGAGCATAAAATTCTCTACAAAAAAGGTTCTATGATGTTTTGCGGTAAGTCTAGTGCTTGTGGAGATATTTGTAAAGAAAGATTTCGGAGTACAACTGAACAAATTATGAGTTTTGTTCATGTAGAATTCGTTTCTTCCAAATGGAAAGAATAGTCCAGATGAAAATATCAAGAGAGTTTTTGAGAGAATTTTGTTGGGCTACAAAAAAAGTCTTGATGTTTTTTTAAAAATAAATAAACTAGTTTTCAGGATATTCATAAAAAAATTGAAAGAGAAATATGAAGAGAATGTTTTATAAATCATTTCATGAGCTACAAAAACGCTCTCCAGCAAATTGTCCCGCTCGTCCTTTGACCTTGGAACCCTCTGTTTCCAGGTCCTCCTCGCGATGAACGCCAACGTGGAAGATCGTGGAATAAAGGGTGACTGCACCCCATTGATGGAAGCAGCGAGTGCAGGTCACGTGGACATAGTCTCCCTTCTAATAGCCCACGGAGCAGACGTGAATGCTCAATCGACCTCGGGCAACACTCCCCTGATGTACGGTTGCGCTGGTGGTCACGAGGACGTTGTGAAGGTCCTCCTGGAGGCAGGTGCCAACGTGGAGGACCACAATGAGAACGGTCACACTCCCCTGATGGAGGCAGCCAGTGCAGGCCACGTGCCAGTGGCTAAAATCCTTCTGGAGAACGGGGCAGGGATAAACACCCACTCCAACGAGTTCAAGGAGTCCGCCCTGACTCTTGCCTGCTACAAAGGCCACCTGGACATGGTGAGATTTTTGTTAGAAGCTGGTGCTGATCAGGAGCACAAAACCGACGAGATGCACACAGCCCTGATGGAGGCATCGATGGACGGTCACGTCGAGGTGGCGAGACTTCTCCTGGACTCTGGGGCCCAGGTGAACATGCCCACTGACAGCTTCGAGTCACCACTGACCCTGGCAGCCTGCGGTGGCCACGTGGATCTTGCCATGCTGCTGATTGAACGAGGGGCGAACATCGAGGAAGTCAATGACGAGGGATACACCCCCCTGATGGAGGCAGCACGCGAGGGCCACGAGGAAATGGTGGCTTTACTACTGAGCCAGGGTGCCAACATCAATGCTCAAACCGAGGAGACCCAGGAGACAGCTCTCACCCTCGCCTGCTGTGGTGGCTTCCTCGAGGTCGCTGATTTTCTCATTAAAGCTGGAGCTGACATTGAACTTGGTGCATCAACACCACTTATGGAGGCTGCACAGGAGGGACATCTCGATCTTGTCAGATATCTACTGGAATCTGGTGCTGATGTCCATGCCCAGACACAGACTGGTGACACTGCACTCACTTATGCATGTGAAAATGGCCACACTGATGTTGCTGATTTGCT
Source organism: Diachasma alloeum (assembly GCF_001412515.2). Taxonomy (NCBI): domain Eukaryota; kingdom Metazoa; phylum Arthropoda; class Insecta; order Hymenoptera; family Braconidae; genus Diachasma; species Diachasma alloeum. Next base: position 509,909 of record NW_021680689.1, on the reverse strand, counting down.
TCTGCAGTTTGGCGCTGACTTGGAGCATGAGTCGGAGGGGGGCAGGACACCACTGATGAAGGCATGCAGGGCTGGACATCTCTGCACTGTTCAGTTTTTAATATCGAAATTAGCGAGTTTAAATCGTAATACAACGAACAATGATCATACACCACTTTCGCTGGCTTGCGCTGGGGGGCATGTGGCTGTTGTTGAATTGTTGTTGGCACAGTCTGCTGATCCATTCCACAAGCTCAAGGATAATTCGACAATGCTGATTGAGGCAGCCAAGGGTGGCCATACCAATGTTGTTCAGTTGTTGTTGGATTATCCACATTCTATCATGATGAATGCACCTGGGGTGGCACCTGGGATGGGGCAGGGGGTGTCGCAGGGACAGGGACAACCACAGGCCAGTGGGCAGAATGGTAATCCGGTGCAGGGACAGCAGGCCAGTGCTGATAACAATCAGGCGAAGGGCAATGGCAAGAGTCTTTTGAGGAAAAATCATCGAGCCACCACCATGCCTGATGTGGGCTTGACTTCTGCTGAGGCACAGCAGGTCAGGACACAGCCTGCAGGCGAGACTGGCACTGTTGCTGCTGCTGTCGATGATACGAATATTCTCGATAAGGGGAGTGGGGGATTTGGGGGACTCACTGAGCCCAATATCACGTTGAGCCCTGGACAGACTGCCGGGGGGGCGTCAACCTCTGGCGATGGCAGGAAGAGTGCTAGGCATGAACAGATCATGCATAAGCAGCAGATTCTTGAGGAACTGCAGGTTGGTATATCTCAGGGGCTGCAGAGTCCAAACATTTTCCTAAACTAAAAGAGTAGATTTAAATTTTCGACTTCAAGTTTCTCAATAGAATTTTTTAAAAGTCAAGTCGTGGAATTTATGGATTTTTAGAGAGGAATTTTCATGAGAAGATTTTGTTCTTTGGCGAAAAATCAGCTGTAAAAAGTATTTTTAAATAATGATGTAAAATTAATTTTACTGGATTTTGAGCTTGGATACTAAATTAATGGGAAAGAACTTCAAAAACGTGGCATTTCAGAGGGTAGAGCGTCAGCTTCAGTACAAGGGGGCTGGGCACCTGTTCCTGGGTACACCGAACCTCGAGGAACAGAAACGCCAACAGTCAACTGGCGATGGGGCTGACTCCACCGATGCAATACTGCCAGGAATGATAAAGATCGACTTGCCAGCTCAACCAACCACTGCTCCCTGTGGTGAGTACCAAAATAATTATTATACTATCAACAATCCTCTCCATTAGCCCATATTTCAGTAGTGAAGTGATTCAATCTTTTTTATTTTTGCAATTTTTGTGTTAAATTGAAATTTCAGTAATTTTGTATTTCCTCAATAACTAATTGATCAATTGAAAAATGTAAAGATGAATTTTCTCGTAGAAAAGTAGATAATTTCCTATGTAAAGGAAACAGCCCTCTTTTGTTAATCCCCTAATCATCTCGATAACAAGTAGATGAATCGTAAAAGCCCCTAGATATTATTGCACTATTAAATTCCCTGAAAAAAATATCAATACCTTGACAACTCCTTACGCACCATGAAAAAACACTTCACTACTGAATCAGCCCCTCACAAGTCCCTAAACCCTAAATCCCTAAACCCTCCCCTTCCACCTAATTAGCAATATAATAACTGAGTGTCTCGCACGTCCAGCATTATCTCTCCGCAAACCCCTCGGTCTTGTCACCCAACCCCCTAACACCACTCAAAAAAAATTTAAAAACCCCTTGAGAAACTCGAAAAGACCAAATGGCACAATCGTTCGAATGGTATTGGTGTTTCGTTAGGGCTAGTCTGCGGAACATCAGAATTATCAGGTGACCATCAAGACCCAGAGGCACTGTCTTTGTGTCAAGCCATTGACCGAGGCATCAGTATCGGCAAGAGTATCATGCTGGAGGAGCAACTGAGAACAGCTGTGAGATCCCTGCCACTAGCTCCCAACGAGCCACAGATTCCAAATGTACCATCAACATCAGCCTTGACAACACCAACTGTTTTAACATCAGCAACACCAGCCCCAACATTTGATTTTCCAACAAATGCTATCACCCAGCTGCCAGTGAGCCAACCACATCAAACGATAACAACAATCAGCGATGTCAGTCAAAATACAGCAATCAGCGATCGTCCAAAGGCGAAACCAGTGTCCAAGAAGGAGGGCAAGAACATTCGTAAATCAGCCATTGCTTATGGGAGATTTCTCCAACGTGCTGCTGTCCTCGAGGCCGTACAGCAGGAGAAACAACAGACCACCACTATGTTTGGATTGCAGCAGCAGTATGAGGACAAACAACGACAGCATACCTTTCAAGTCAGACAGGTACATCAGTTACAGCAGTTGAATCAACAGTTACAACTTCAGCTCGATCAGGTGCAGGTTCGTCGATTGTTTTAATTGAGAAAACAAGTTAGTGGGGGATTATTCACTTTAATTCTCAATATTGGGGGAATATTTGAGGAAGACCTGGTGATTTTGGGAACCGATAAAAATGGCGAAGACATTTTTTGCAGAGAATTTAATTTTTTGCAAAACATTTCTTCAATATTTTCGTCTGAAATTACTTGTTAATGAGATGATTTGTTATTTAACATTGCGTGAATTGTTGTTTTTTTGAAAAATGATTTTTTGTGCTAATTATCTTGTTAATGAGTAGCTTCAGCAAAGAAAAAGTGTTTTTACCATTTTTTTCCAAAATTATTCGTTAACGACATAATTTTCCAATTAAAAAAGTAAAATCTCAATTAAACCCTAGATCTATCTCTCGGCTCTGGCAATTATTCCCATAACCAAAGGTTCCAGGAGAAAATGCCTCTTGGAATGTTAAACGCGCCAATTCAATATCAATTAATTCGCCTGTGCATTCCGTGCAATAATCATCTGTTCTCTTCTCTCAAAATTAATAATCAAATTAACTTACTGATGTGATAACTGAGGAGAACCGATCCGACCTAGAAAAGCCTGAGGACTAAACAGAATTCCAATTTAAAAAAAAAAGGGGATGATAAACCACTTGTCGCTAATCTCTGAATGCAGGTACAACAGCAAGAACAACAGCAACCCCAACAGCAAGGTGTAGTGGTGAGCAGTGGAGTAGAGATTATGATGCCAAGTCAACTTGTTGCACACCTCCACCCCACACAGACCCACCAAGATAATCAGCAAGATCAGGTATTAATTGAAAAACAAAAAAACAACACAAAAAAAATTCAAAAATACTGAGAGAAGATTTTTGCATTAATCTGAAATCCTAGACGAGCCAGTGGCTGATGAGGCCCTATTTTTGTTAATTTCTCCACCTGTAGAATACATTTGTTGTATTTATTTATAACCATGAATGTGGGAAGAAGGCTTTTCTGTTGGATTTAATTAATGTTATTGAACGAATTTGGATGCTTGAGGAGAAATTTGTCAACTGATGTTGTTGAATTTTCAATGTATAGCAAACCAGCCAGCTTAATATACCGGATATGGAGAGTGATTTAACGAGATTACACAGAGACAGTGCTTGTCCATTCTTTGCTGCTGCACAGAAAGCTAAGGCACTTGCTGCCGATGACAAAGTACTCAAATTAGATGATGGAATGCAGATACCTATCGACGAGGTTGCCGAAATTATCGAATCCATTACCTTCGACGATGTGCCTAACGGTAATTATCACAGGCGAATTATGTTGAGAGATTTTGTCATGTCTGGAGATTATTTTTTATGTGTTTAGGGGGATTGTTTTGTGGTTGTTTGATGGTGGGGATTTTTATTTTTCAGCGGGAACCGAGGAGCAGGAGAAGGGGGAATTGAAGAAGATGGATGTGAGGGGATTGGACAGGGATCAGAGGAGGGAACTCGCTGAGGAACTGCTCTCTGCTGATCAGAAAACCATTCGAAAGATGTTTGAACAGGTAAATTGAACACAATTTTTGGATAAGAATATTTTTTTATCAAATTATTTACATTAAAACTCCAGAGAATTTTTCTATATCTTAATTATTTAAGACAATAGCGGCTTTAGAATCTTTAAAATTGTGCTTGAATGCGAGGGTTATTAAATTTTTTCAAATCTACAAGATGTTTTCAATTTTGTTAAATCAATTTTTAGGATTCTTACCTTATTCATCAATTCAGTGGCAATGAAATGAATGAAAAATAATAGAAAATGCACTATAGAAGTCAATTTGTTATTTCTTCTCTCTCATATTCCCAGCAAATTCTTTCATTTCCGAGAAAGCCCTCATGTCAACCCCAAAAATATCAGTTAACGCCACCTCTCTTCCAGGAGGCAAGTGAAAAAGCAAAACGCGAAGCAGAGCGCCTGGACCCAATAACAATGGAGGCATTCCAGCGAGGTTACTCGTACGCCCGCCGTCAACGAAAGCTGGACAGTGACCTTTACGAGCCCCAGCCCCCAACGCGTCACGTCCAGCCCCCAAGCCTCGATCGTTTAGCCCAACAGTCCAACGGTTTCGCCCAGCCCTCGAGTTCAACGTGCAACGCCACTACCACCACCAACGTCAACGCAGGCACCAACACACCCACCACGCAGGTGCAGGTGGCAACCCAGACCCAAGGATTAGCAACTCCAGTCCCGACAGCCCTGGATAAGAAGCAAGTCTACACAGCGAGTGCTGGTACGAAGGGAAAGAAAGCAAGATATCCCCTGGCGTCTCCCCAAACCTGTCCTCAACAGACCACTGCCACATCAACACCACCAGCATCAGTCCAGAATTACCAGTTGGACCCCAACACTGTCAACACAGTGGTCCAATACTCCAGTGGCACAGTCTCCACGAATACAACACCATCGTCAACGTACACCCCAGTAACACCAAGCACCCAAGCCCCCATGACTCAATTCTCGGTGATGGACGTTGATTCTGAAACAGACAGCAATCACGACACAGCTCTGACACTTGCCTGCGCCGGTGGCCACGAGGAGCTAGTTGAATTTCTCCTGTCACGAGGCGCTGACATTGAACATCGAGACAAGAAAGGCTTCACACCACTGATCCTAGCAGCCACAGCTGGCCACCAAAAAGTCGTTGAGATACTACTGAATCATGGAGCTGACATTGAGGCACAATCAGAACGTACCAAGGACACTCCACTCTCCCTCGCCTGCAGTGGTGGTCGCTTCGAAGTTGTGGAGCTACTGCTGACAAGAGGAGCCAACAAAGAACACAGAAATGTATCTGATTACACTCCCCTGTCCCTCGCAGCGTCTGGTGGCTACGTCAACATAATAAAACTTCTTCTCTCTCATGGAGCTGAGATTAATTCCAGAACAGGATCTAAACTTGGAATCTCACCGCTGATGTTGGCTGCTATGAACGGCCACACTGCAGCTGTTAAACTACTCCTGGACATGGGGAGTGACATCAACGCCCAGATCGAGACTAATAGAAACACTGCGCTGACTTTGGCCTGCTTCCAGGGAAGACACGAGGTTGTCAGTCTTCTTCTGGACAGAAAAGCTAATGTTGAGCATCGAGCGAAGACGGGGTTGACACCTCTGATGGAAGCTGCCAGTGGGGGTTACGTCGAAGTTGGAAGAGTCTTGCTGACTAAGGGAGCTGATGTGAATGCCACACCTGTTCCTTCATCACGAGACACTGCCCTGACGATTGCCGCTGACAAGGGCCACTGCAGGTTCGTCGAGCTCCTGCTGTCTCGAGGAACTCAAGTCGAAGTTAAAAATAAAAAGGGAAACAGTCCATTGTGGCTGGCTGCTAATGGTGGACACCTGAATGTCGTTGATCTGCTTTACCACGCTGGGGCTGACATAGACTCTCAGGACAATCGTAAAGTCTCGTGTCTCATGGCTGCTTTCAGAAAGGGCCACATCAAAGTCGTCAAGTGGATGGTCAACCACGTGACGCAGTTCCCCAGTGACCAAGAGATGACGAGGTACATTGCAACGGTTAACGATAAAGAGCTGTTAGTCAAGTGTCAGGAGTGTGTGAAAGTCATCAGAGCTGCTAAGGAGACACAAGCAGCTAAAGCCAACAAGAATGCATCGATTCTCCTCGAGGAGCTCGACATGGAGAAGACGAGGGAGGAGTCCAAGAAGGCTGCAGCTGCCAGGAGACGCGAGCGAAAGAAGAAGAAGAAACTCGAGAAGAAGGAGGAGAAGAGAAAGCTGCACGAGGAGAACAAGAAGAACGAAACAATCTACGAGGACAAGGAGGACGTCAAGAAGTCTGAGGACGAGGAGGAGAGGGGGGATGAGAGTGATAATGAAGGGGGTGCTGACAGTTGTGAACGAATGGACAATGTGCCCTCACCATCGCCTGTCAACAGGAGCCCCGATGATCCTGATAAGGAGGAGGGAGACAGTGGCATCGATGCTAATAGCCAGGGGAGTTGCAGCAGCAATGATGTGAAGGCCAGGGAGAGGAAGAAAGAGAAAAAGAAGAAGAAGAATTGTAGTCCGAGTAGCAATGAGAAGGATTCGTCACCGATCAGGGGGGGCTCCAGTGTTTTCTCCTCAAGTTTGAATCAGAGTGTCTTGGGGAAGAGCCAGGAGAAGAGGATTACTGCCAGCAGTAGTGGAATCGCTTCATCATCTGGGTTAAATGCACGTTCTTCAGCTAGTTCTAGTTCTACTTCTGGGGTTAATGTCAGCGAGAGGAAGATCAAGGGACAGGTGTTTGAGTCGTCTAGGCATCCGGCTGAGAGGGAGGACTTTGAGGCAACTGGCAATGAGAATTATGTTCCAGGAAAGGGGAAGAAGAACAGTGGCCAGTATGAGGAGGTGTTCAATGCTTCAGTTAAGAGCAATAACTCGACGAGTCCCAAGGGCACCAAGAGGGAGGAGGGATGGAAGGAGGTGGTGAGGAAAGGACAGTCCGATGACTCCAGTAGGTTCATGAATTCACCATTCAGATCGAAAAAGGTCTCTGTTCCACCGAATGCCATTAGCAGGGTCATTGGAAGGGGTGGCAGCAATATCAATGCCATTCGTGGAGCCACTGGTGCTCATATCGAAGTGGAGAAGCAGAGCAAGTGCCAGGGGGAGAGGATCATCACTATCAAGGGCTCCACTGATGCTACCAAGCAGGCTCATACACTCATTGCTGCTCTCATCAAGGATCCCGATGTGGACATACTGCAGATGTTGCCCAAGAGCAAATTGACGGTCATGACTTCGTCCACTTGGGATAAGTCCATGGTACCAGCTGCTGCTGCGATGAAACCGAAAATGGGTCCGGTTACTAAACCTCCCACACCGTTACCAGGTGCAACAGGTGAGCTATCATTTATTACAGTTTATTATACATTTTATTTTGTTCATTTCATAATTATCTCGGAAGTCATGATGACAAAACTTCAATGAAATATTAAAATTTAAATCCCATCGCCCAGTTATGCAACACCTAAACCACATCAATTAATTATATTGTCGAGATGTTTTCACTTTTGGGCCTCCAATCGAAGGGATCAATCTAATTTCTCCCTTCTCCAATATTCCAGGTATCCATCCGAGTAAATCGTACACAGCCCCAGGCATATCAGTGCCCCAACTGGTGCCCCTTCGTTCCACCTCCTCTATAAAACTAGCAGGTGCCTTCTCCACTCCCCTATCACGCGCCACAGCTCCTCGATTAATTGCCGCAGCTGAAAAACGACAGTCCCAGATAACCACCTCCACAAATACCCGTACGACAATGTCCTACACATCAGCGATAATGACATCAGGACGTGCCACAAAAGTAGTAACAACAAGCACTGGTCAGACATTCGCTGCTAAATTATCAGACATCACTGCCTCACCAATGACAACAGTACTGTCATCAACCTATTCAACAGGCACCAAGCAGAAGGTAATTAATACCATAACTGTGATGTCCTCGTCATCATCAACAACACCGATGACATCGCCACAGCAAATCATGACGTCACCCAAGCACTGCCGTACACTGCCGAATTTATCAGCTCCAACGATGCAGCATTATCAGAGTAATATAACTAAAAATTCATACACAACAAATTCAACTGTTGTCACATCATCGACTGTATCAAATGGGCCAGAATTGTCGGTGAATGCAATGCGTGTAACACCATCGCCACCAGCACCTCAGGCCCCACAATCTGGCAATTCTCAGGGTCACAATCAGCAGAATCAGAGTCAGTCACAAGGCCAGACTCAGTCACAGCCCCAAGCCCAGAGTCATCAGCAGATGAGATCGACAACACCAGTACCACAGACCCACGATCAGCCCCAGCCAACCCAGCAGGGTGCAATCCAACCGAACACACCCCTCGAGTACTCCCTCTTCAACGACACATTCTCCAAGGTCACACAGCAGTCAATGTGGGGCCGTGAGAATGAGTCCCACCAGAAGGGAATGAACTTTGCAACAGTGGCTGGTGGAGGCTCGTCAGCGGCATCAACAGCCCCTCCAAATAAATTCATCGACAGTGCACCACCTCAGGCTGATGCATCCAAAGCTCCTGGGTATCGTGGTACTGCCATGTGTTCACCAGTCTCCAGTAAACAGGCATCAAACACTGGAGGCAGCACGATTAATCAGGGGGTGTCACCGGGGATCCACAATCCCAGCATTCAGCCCCAGTTTCAATCGAATATTAATTACATCGAGGGGAATAAATCGACTGGGCTAGCTGTCACCAGACCTGTCATCAATCAACAGAGCATTGAGCTCCCTGTCTCCATGGGACAGTTCAACAGATACCCAGACATGCCTTCCAGGAATGTTCAGGGGGCCCATCAGCAGAGGGAGATGCCCCCACAGTCCCAGAGTGCTCCACCCGTTCAGGAGAGACAGCAGGAGAGTCAGGGACAACAGCACATCATGCCATCAAGTTCACAAGCTAATATGGAGATGTTTAAGAATAATAATGGTGGGTTCGATCCATCCATCAGTAATGTCAACTCAAGCCTCCTGAAGATGGTGCCTAATGAGGGACAGCAGCATCTCATGCCTTTCCACCCTCACATGCAGAGCTTTGCACCCTCCAGCCAATCAGGCAGTGTCAACACCACTGTCAGCATGTCCAGGCTGAATCCAAGGGCACCAGATTTCTCGAGTTCACTTCATGTTAATAATAAACACCAGGTGATGTTCAATGCTGCCAGTGGTATTCATCCGAATATGTTCGCTGTGCCTCCACCACCTTCGGGCATGCAGAATAATCACGCGATGCTCGCGAATTTTCCCATTGGCAAGTATCCGGGGAGGGGAGGACCTGCTGGCAACATTGGGGGAAGCACCAATGGGCACAGGTGGTTTGGACCCCATGGAAATTATCCCCATCAGGAGCCCATGATGCCTCAGGTGAATTTCCATCTCGGGAATATTGGACAGAATATGGAGCTGATCCAGGGACTCGAGAATGGGGGATCGCCGGCCATGTCGCCCTCTTCGTCGGCCCAGGTCACCCAGGAGATGAGCCAGATGAAGATCGAGGACAGGAAGGTGCCCAGGCCCATTGGCACTGAGAGGGCTTGGAAGAACTATAATGCTGGGATGGGACCTGGGGGCGATGCTGAGGGGATGAACTGGATGCTCAATAGTGATAAGGGCGTGGGGAACTGGCCCAATGTTGGGGGAGGAATGGAGAGACAGATGTTCAGGGGGGCTGGGTATGGACGCGTTGGGAATATCGATGCTGAGTTGCATCAGATGATTGAATCAACTTTTCAGGTGAGTTTTACGCATTTAGAATTAAAATTCAGTAGCGAAGTGGTAAAACGGTTTAAGTCTATTTTCACTATTGGCCAGTTTTCAGCGAATATCTCGGAATCTAATGGAGATAGCAAAATTTTTGTTATGAACTTTTTTGTAGAGCCAATTGAGAGCTACAACAAATGTAATTACGAAAATTTCGCTATCTCCCTTAGATTCGGAAATATTCCGCTGACTTAATCCCATTATATTATTTTATCATTAATTATCATTAAATTTTATTCATTCATTGGGTTTATTTGATGATCTCGTCGATAATTGATTAATAATTAATAATCATTGATTGATTGTTTAATTTAGTCAATTAAATTCGAATAATTGAATTGAGTAATTGAATGAATTTGTAAAAACTGAATGAAGATGAATAGAATAATGAATTGAAATGAATAAAAATATAATTTTACGTATAATTATGAATCAATAATGATTTATTAATCATTTTGATAATTCAGGGTCACATGGAGAACCCTCAAGCATTCCCAAACGGTACAGCAGCAGGATTATCCCTGATGCCAGGACTCACCCTAATGCCAGGCCAGTTCTCCAATCCCCCAGCTCTCCAGGAGCTCCCTCCACCGGCTGAGCCCACGAAAATTGATGCACCCGGCTGGGGAATGGATCCCAACAATCAAGATAAGCCGCACCCGGTAAAATACATTTATTAAAATTCCCCTCCCCCTTTCTTTTGCCCCTCGCCCTCTCCGAAACCGCAAAAAACCCGATTAAAAAAAAAAACAAAAATACGCAAGTTTAAAAAAATTGTAAGACAAAAAGCTTTACTCATGTAATTTTTCTGTAGGGATGGAACAACAAATGGACCCATTAAATGTTAGAACTTGATGCGAAAAATAATTAATACAAATTAAGACAGAAAAATAATTACCAACAACTGGGAGATGAAGATGATCTTACCCTTGATATAATGGAAGACAGCGAGAAACTCGGAAAGAAAATGATAAAAAAAAGGAAAAAAAACTAGTAGTTGTAGTTGATGAAACTGGCATAAAGCAAGAATGCGTTGGTTCTAGACACCACATTAATTACATTACTATATTCATTGACACCCAGACAACAAAAAAATCCAATATTACTTGTCATGATAGGTGATAAGGGATGGTAAAACAAATCCTTACTACAATTTATTGCTATTATTATCTTCTAATATACTTATTCGATACCAATAAATAAATTGGAACAAAATAAAAAATGGTAAAAATATATTAAATGATTATAATAATGAGGAGTTGGATATTGTGGCGATTGGAGGCTGAACGATTAATTAACGCCTTGGGATGTGTTGCTCCATGATCATAAAAATCATTTAAAATAAATAATGAACACACGGGCGTGTTTGTTTTATTGGTCAAACGCAAAAACCAATTATTGTGCGAAAATAAATGAGAGATGATAAATAATATGAAATATACCGTAAAATAAAAAATATGCTGTTTTGTTGCTTTTTTTATTTTTCCCTCTTCAGGTGGATGACGCTGCCAGGATTTACAGTTCTGTCGAGACAATTCATTGTTTTAATTTTTTAAATAATAAATTAGTTCATGTTGGAGTCATCACAACTGGTTTTCTTATTTTTTTATTCATATCGGACAAAAATGGAAATTTCTCAAGATTGGTAGAGTGAATTTTGACGAATAAAAACTCATTTTCAAGATCATTAAAATACCTTGAAAATGAACTCAGATTTATTGAAATCGGATCATTTGTTCAGGAGATATTCAATATTTCAGAAAATTCATTTGATCTCACGAAGTTTTGTATTTTCTTTTTTAATGCCATTTCGACAAGAATAAGAATATCTCAGGATTGGCAGAGTGAATTTAAAAAAATAAGCGTTCACTTTCGAGGTATTGTACTCATCTTCAAAATGAGTGCAGAGTCATCTAAATCGGATCATTTCTTCAGGAGATATTCAACATTTTGAGACATCTTTTTTGTCTCCTAAATTCTTGTTTTTAAATTTTCATGTCGATAAAGCAGGCCTTGGGCTTATCAACTGGTTAACAATTTTGTGACGTAATTACCCTCCCCCCACTCCACCCCCGGGTCATTTGTTGGACTCTTGAACCCGTGGAAGAGCAAGTCGGGAAAACTGCCAACAAAGTTAGTCTAATTGAAATTAGGAATTGTTTAATTAATTAAAATACTTTGGAATAATGGCGAGGGTTCTTGTCGGAGTCAAACGAGTCATCGATTATGCTGTGAAGGTGAGTTTTGTTCAGATGATTGTTGAGATCAGGGGTTTATCAGATTGTTGCTCCAATTGGGGGATTTATTCTGCTCTAGTTATCATGATTTTATTCCAATTATTCTTCATTGGTTGAATTCGAGAATTTTTCGTCGGGTTTTTAGGGGAATTATGAATGGAACTGTTGTTCTGGAGTTGGCTCAACAACTGGAGCTGATTTTTATTTCAAGACATCGATTTTTTTTGTTTTGTTGACAAATCAAATCAATTTATAAATTATAAAGTTATGATAACAGTTTAATTGACGATTATCTCGAGAATGAGTCGTTTTACACGAAAATAGCAGAAGAGATTTTTTGTAGGAAATTAAATTCTCTTCAAAAAATCTATTTTGACTTTTTCTGCTAGACCCACTCATTACCGAGATAATCCTCTAATTAACCGAATGGTTCACTATTTATTTTTTTCCGAAGTCTATTAATTATGCAATTACCTTCGTGCTGATTAATTTTTCGGGTAAATGAGTCAAAAATCTTTTCTAGGTCATGAAATTGTCAATTAAAAACATCTAAACATATTTCTTCAAACTCATTACCAAACTAATTAAAAAAGAATGCAAAATAACTGAAATAATCATCATAAATTAATTTAAAAATTGACGATTTAATACGGAATTAATTCGCTGAAATTAATTCATCAGATCCGCGTAAAGCCAGACAAAACCGGTGTCTTAACAGAAGGAGTCAAGCACTCTATGAATCCCTTCGACGAGATTGCGATCGAAGAAGCAGTGAGAATGAAAGAGAAAAAATTAGCTGAAGAGGTGATCGCAGTGTCTTGCGGTCCTGCCCAGGCCCAGGAGATCCTCAGGACCGCCCTGGCCATGGGAGCGGACAAAGCGATCCACGTGGAGGTCTCCGGGCCCGAGTACGAGACCCTCCAGCCCATTCACGTCTCCAAAATCCTGGCCAAACTTGCCCAGGAGGAGAAAGCCGATCTTATCCTCGTGGGGAAGCAAGCTATCGACGACGACTGCAATCAGACTGCCCAGATGACTGCTGGGGTCCTTGATTGGCCCTCCGGAACATTCTGCAGCAAAGTAATCCATCAATTTCTTCTTCAATTAATTATTTATTGATCGAAAATTGAGGAATTGAAAGAATACAATTTTTAGGTGAAACATAGAATTTGTTTTTTGCGGATATCTCTGAAACCAGTGGGTTTAGAGGAAAATGTTATAGAACATTTTTTGTAGAGGGTTGAATTTTCTACAAAAAATGTTCCTAGACGTTTTGCCCTAAACCTACTCCTTCCCGAGATATTTCCACTCGAAACGTAAAAGTGAAATGAGTACTTCAGGAAGAAAAAGGAAAAATGAGGATTTTTTGATCATCAATAACTCAAGATCCGCAGAGTGAAATTCAGTAACTTTTGTTTTGTTTTGAAGGTCTTCTTTCAGGCTTCAAAATGAGCCCCAATTCATCCTACTCGCATCATCTGTTCGGGAGATATTGATGATTTAAGAAGTCCATTTGATTTCACAACTTTCAATTCTCCAGAAACTGAAGAATTTTCTTTATTTTAGATTGAACATGGATCTGGTGAGCTAACCATCACCAGGGAGATCGACGGGGGTCTGGAGACCCTCAAGATAAAAACCCCAGCGGTCCTGAGTGCTGATTTACGTCTGAATGAGCCTCGCTACGCCACATTACCGAACATAATGAAAGCGAAGAAGAAACCGATCAAGAAGATAACTCCGAAGGATCTGGGAGTCGACACTAGCCCCAGAGTGGAAATTCTGTCAGTGGAGGATCCTCCGGTGAGGGAAGCTGGCACTATCCTCCCAGATGTCGACTCCCTCGTGGCTAAACTCAAGGAGAAGGGCTTTGCTTGAAGGGAAATAACTCTGGAAGAATGATCACTTCATGTGACGTGTGCCAAATCCCCTGCGTCACATCGAACAACTAAATTCAATCATGAGAAATAAAACTTGATAATTGATGATTAATCTGATTGTAAATAACATTATATTTTTATAAAACATTTTTATGTTTAAATAAAAGTTCACATTGGCGAATGAGTAAATTTACCACAGTTCGTAGACATTATTTCCCAGGAACTGATGATTAATCTAATTATAAATAACATTATATTTTTATAAAACATTTTTATGTTTAAATAAAAGTTTACATTAGTGAATAACTATATTTACGAACTCTACGAGAGTTCGTAGACATTATTTCCCACGAACTATTGGATTTAGAGGAAAAATTCAGAGAAAATTTCTCGGGGAAAAGAAAGTCTTTATTTTGAAGCCTATTTTCAAGTTCATTAATAGAAGAAATAAAAAGAAACTTTATTTAAAGTTGATTTTTTGTTAATTTATCCATATTTTTGTTTTTAGTCAGTTGATATGAACTTTCCCTTGTAGATGAATCTAGACTGAACTCAATTATTAAATTTATTTCCTAATTATGAACATTTAAAAAACATCAGAAGTGTCGATTTTGCCCCACCCGCCCCTCTATAAATATTTGAACTGCACTTGACGCGTTTGACATGCGCACAGGCATTCCCAGTGAAGATATCAACAATGAGAATGGCATCCCGCGTGTTGTCACGTTGTTTTACCCATCTGGAGCGTCGAGCAGCAACAATAAACGTCCGAGCAATTCACGGAATAGCCCTTGAACACAACAAAAAAAATTTCCAAAATGAAATTAAAAAATTATTTGATACATCGAGAAGTTTTCTCGAGGTTGATTATAACCTAGACTGCTCCTCAAGAAGATGGAAACACGGGAAAAGCGGTAAAAAGGTATTATGCAATTAACAAATTCACTAATTGAAGGAAGAAAAATGGTCAGCGACGAAAAAACGAATGAAAATCTATTTTTCTTCTTTCATAATTTTTCATTCAATTTTTTCTTTCGAAAAAAAAATTAGGGGCGAATTGAGGCCGAAGACGATGACGAAGATGAAGAGGATGAAGAAATGCGAATGTTAGCTCAAGGTAAAAATAATAAAATAATTACCCCTAGCACAGCTTCAATGAGGATCGATGCAGTCGTCAAAGCTGCTCTTGGAATCGCTCGGAAGTACGTTATTATGTCGTTATCTCATTAATAAGTGGTCTCACGAGACAATTAATTGATATAATCAATTTATATAGGACTCATTAATTCTTCGACTCTATTTTATTGACGATTTTGCTTTCAGCAAAGCAGATGTAGCTCTTTACGAGAGTAAAATTCGTATAAATAGTGAAAAAGTCCTTAAGAAAGGATATCAAGTGAGTGAACGAGTCTAATTAAATTTTTTCATCATAATTTATGCATTTAGTTAATTAGTTGAATGAATTCGCTCTCATTCATTCAGTCATTTGCTTATTTATTTATTTATTGTTTAGAGACCCAACAGCATAGAGCCAATTATAGGGTGAAATTAAGTGCTTTCATTTTTTTTAGTAAATTTAAAAGTTTAATTACACGTTTGATTAAAAATCAAGAGTCTAAAATTCATTCAGTAGATTTTGAGATATTTGTCTTCAATAAAACAATAGTTTATTCAATTCAACAAGTTTTCAGAGAACAAATTTTAGTAGATATTAAACTTTGTTTTTTCCTCGTTTATAAAAAAAACATCTGGATGATTTAAAGATAATTGTTCCATTTCCCAGGTGAATATCAACGACGTCATAGACTTCATCGTCGGCCCCAGCCCCCAGAACCCAAAATTCACAATAGTGCATCGAATCACAATTCTCGACGCCAAGCCCAACGTCGACACGATAAAGCTGAAGGTCCTCAGAGAGAAGAATCTCGTAATCGACGACTACGCAGACTCCTACAAAGTCGAATCAGTCGAGTGATGTAAAAGTAGAAAAGTTTTTATTTCTCTGTAAATATCTGTACAAAATCCAAGAAGCTCGGCTTCCCTCAATTACAATTGATTAATTACTAACTTGAAGATCCAGTTAATTTTTATTTTACATTCTTAAAAAATTCCAAATACAAATTTAATTACGAATCCTTCAATTGCGAAAACGTCAGAGGACTTTCGGAGAGAATTTTGTGACTTGAAAAAATGTTTCTTCAAAAATTCTCCCCAAAAACCTCAATTTAGTAGCGAAATGGTGAGACGTTATAACTCAATTTTGACTATTGACCAGTTTTCAATAAATATCTCGGAATCCAAGTGAGACAGCGAAATTTTTGTAATAACCTTTTCTGTAGAGCCGATTGAGAGCTACAAAAAACGTAATTACAAAAATTTCGCTATCTCCCTTACACTCCGAAAAATTCCTCAAAAACTGGGTCGACCCCTTCGCTACTGAATGAAATTATCTTCCCAAACCCCTTAAATTCTGGACTTGAGCCCCCCATTGGAACCCCCAGCCTTCGCCCTCTCCAGCATCATCACAGACTGTCCGACGCCGAGCACGCCCTTGCCCGCGAGTTCCCTGAGCCCTTGAATCGCCCTGTGGACCTCCCCCTCCTTCAGAATCCCCTCCACCACGCTGGCCCTCTCGCCCTCCCCCAGGAACTGCAGCAGTGCCCCAGCGAAGTGCACCTGCCCAGCCCTGAGGCACCCCCCAACAACCTCCCCGAGCTCAAGTTTGTCGACCACCGGACAGGCGTGGAGCATCCTCAGAGCCTCGACGGACTCCTCCAGGCCCTCGCCACTCCCCAGCCTGGCGAACCCATCAGAGACGACCAGCTGCCAGGCGGAGATGTACCCGGGGTAATTGACGAGTCGATCGACCCCTGCCAGCATCATCAGACTCCTCTTCAGCTCCCTCACGAGGCCCATCCTCACCATTCTCCCCAGGGCCACGTCCAGCAGGTCGAACTCCTCGAGGCCAAAGTCCAGGAAGATCTGGGGGATCAGCCCCAGCGCCCTGGCCACCCCGAACTGGCTGTTCACCAGGACCTGCACGAGCTTCTGCTTGGAGCAGCTCTCGAACCCGCTGACGCTGTAGCCAATCCCCAGCCTCTGGAGCTCCGTCAGGTACTGGAGACTCCTCATGTGCTGGTGGAACTGTTCAGCGTTGATTTTTGTGTAGCTCTGGAGTGTGGCTTCGTCGGTCAGGGCCTGGATCACCCGCAGGGCCCTGAACCTCACCCCGGCGATGTAGTTCTCTCTCTCGTCGAAGGATATGTGCACCAGGTAGTGGATGAACTCGGATTTCCCGGAGACGACGTAGCACGCCCGCAGGAGGTTGTCGTCCGTCCTGAAGGGGTCAGGGTCGGTCGGGGGTGGCTCCTCTCTGAAGACTGCGGTGATGCTGTCGTTCCGGGAGTCCGAGGGCTCCGGCTGCAGCCACTCCTTCAGCAGCTCCCCTCGGATCTTGTGGAGGTTCACGGGGAGGACTTCCCCGAGCGCGTCGACGGTCGAGTTTATGTCCGGTCGGTGTCTTGTGGCACTTCGGTAACGCTGGGGGATCGACTCGTCTTTGTAGAGCGAGATTATTAGCTCTTCGTGACGATCCACCAGGTGCAAGTACCTGGGGAGAGATTCGGGGAGTGAAAAGTCAATTTGAGGGGGGATTATTTTGAATGAGATTATTTTTTATTCTAGGAAGTGGGGTGGAATTCACAAGAATTTCCCGGAAATTTAGGATCCTAGGAACAATAGAAATCTCATGAAATTTCCAATGAATTCTTTTAAAATCCCATGAAATGCAATTAAATTCTATAAAATTCTTTGAAATTCCTCGAAATTAAAAAAAAAACATTTAGAAATTCCCTGAAATCCTATAAACAATAGAATTAAATCTCATGAAATATTCAATGAATTCTTTTAAAATCCCATGAAATGCAATTAAATTCTATAAAATTCTTTGAAATTCCTGGGGATTCCTTAAAGTTTCATAAAATTCCGCGAAATTAAAAAAAAACATTTAGAAATTTGCTGATATCCTATAAACAATAGAATTAAATCCCACGAAATTTCCAATGAATTCTTTTAAAATCCCATGAAATGCAATTAAATTCTATAAAATTCTTTGAAATTCCTGGGGATTCCTTAAAGTTTCATAAAATTCCGCGAAATTAAAAAAAAACATTTAGAAATTTGCTGATATCCTATAAACAATAGAATTAAATCCCACGAAATTTCCAATGAATTCTTTTAAAATCCCATGAAATGCAATTAAATTCTATAAAATTCTTTAAAATTCCTGGGGATTCCTTAAAGTTTCACAAAATTCCTCGAAATAAAAAAAAACATTTAGAAATTCCCTGAAATCCTATAAACAATAGAATTAAATCCCATGAAATATCCAATGAATTCTTTTAAAATCCCATTAAATGCAATTAAATTCTATAAAATTCTTTGAAATTCCTCGAAATTAAAAAAAAACATTTAGAAATTCCCTGAAATCCTATAAACAATAGAATTAAATCCCATGAAATATCCAATGAATTCTTTTAAAATCCCATTAAATGCAATTAAATTCTATAAAATTCTTTGAAATTCCTCGAAATTAAAAAAAAACATTTAGAAATTCCCTGAAATCCTATAAACAATAGAATTAAATCCCATGAAATATCCAATGAATTCTTTTAAAATCCCATTAAATGCAATTAAATTCTATAAAATTCTTTGAAATTCCTCGAAATTAAAAAAAAACATTTAGAAATTCCCTGAAATCCTATAAACAATAGAATTAAATCCCATGAAATATCCAATGAATTCTTTTAAAATCCCATTAAATGCAATTAAATTCTATAAAATTCTTTGAAATTCCTCGAAATTAAAAAAAAACATTTAGAAATTCCCTGAAATCCTATAAACAATAGAATTAAATCCCATGAAATATCCAATGAATTCTTTTAAAATCCCATTAAATGCAATTAAATTCTATAAAATTCTTTGAAATTCCTCGAAATTAAAAAAAAACATTTAGAAATTCCCTGAAATCCTATAAACAATAGAATTAAATCCCATGAAATATCCAATGAATTCTTTTAAAATCCAATTAAATGCAATTAAATTCTATAAAATTCTTTGGAATTCCTGGGGGTTCCTAAAAATTTCACGAAATTCCTCGAAATTCAAAAAAACATTTAGAAATTTCCTGAAATCCAATAAGCAAAGAATTAAATCCCACGAAATATCCACTGAATTCTTTAAAAATCCCCTGAATTGCAATTAAAAATGAAAACGAATTCTCTAAAATTCTTTGAAATCCTGCCAATTCCTAAAAATTGCCGAAAATCCCTCGAGATTAAAAAAAACATTGAAAATCAATCAAATGAATACCGAACCCCCCAAATCAACGACCTTAAAAAAACAATGGCAAAAAAAATTACCTCGGCACCCCCACTCCATGAGAATGAAGAATGTGCTTGGCGGTATTGATGACATACTTCTCCTTGATCCTCGGGAATTTATTCGCGGGATCGGCCTCATCCCCGCACCTCTCCTTCCACTGTTCCATGTACAAAAAGCACTCCTTGGCGGCTGCCACGAGGTCCGCCCCAGGCGGCGTATGATTAACGACGTAGTACAACGACGCGGTGCCATACTTGAGCCTGTCGACGCCCTTCATGCACTCCAGGCACTTCTTGATGTCCCTCAAGAGGCTCGAGTTCCTCGAGTTGATGGACCACGTGCTGCAGAGTCCCCTGGAGGCCTCCCAGGCGTCATTAGTCGAGTTCCTGACAGCCAGAGTACAAATATTCGGAATGGAAATGCTCAGGACGGGGGCGATGCTCAGCCACTTCTCGTACGTCTTGAGGTTGAGCTCAGGCATGATGACCTTGAAGTCGACCCTGGGAAAAAACGGAAGTCTCCACTTGGCGATGGGGGGCAGCTGGGGCTCCTGACACCAGTTCAACCAGGCGTCGGTCTCCACCTCCGTGGGCTTTCCAATCCTCGTGTAATTCTGGAGAAAGCACAGATGACTGATCCAGTCGATCTTATCGTTCATCTCAGCAATCTCCAGGGCTATCAGGAACACCTCGTAGTGGTAAATATTGAAGGACGGAGTTGTCAGGGCCTCCACCAGGTACCTCTTCATGGCGTTCTTGTCTTCGATCTCAGCAGACACCCTCTTGCACTCGACGATCAGCTCCTTCACCTGATTCTCGTCGATCTTCACGTGCCTGGGGCCCTCCTGGGAGTTCACCCTGAACTCCGGCTCCCAGGTGGTGAGGAGAATCTCCAGGTAACTGAGGCAGCAGTCGGTGAAGATGAAACCGAAGTTGGAGCAGAAGTCCCTGAGGAGATTCAGGGTTTCAGGCCTCTTCGACGTCATGATCCTCTTCAGGATGTTCCTCTTGTCCTCGTTGCTGCTCGTCAGGACCTCGCGGTAGGGCACCCCACAGTGGGCCAACCTCTTCGCCCAGTGGTGGAGCAGCCTCGAGGACTTCAGGGTCTCCATCTGGAGGTAGTTCTGCGTCAGCCTGAAGTACTCGTAGCTCAGCTCTTTTATCACTCGATCCCTGCGCTGGTCGGACTCGTACAGCTGTCCGCAGTGCTCCAGCAGCTTCAGGGAGTCCGTCTGGGTCAGGCTGAAGAGGCAGGAGAGCCCCAGCTGGAGGTCGAAGACCATCGAGTCTATCACCTTCTTCAGCATCACTGAGTTGCAGGCGTTCAGGGCCGATCTCATTTCAGAGGATATTTCTTCGTGCTTTGGTGACAGAGAGAATATTTTCAGACAGGCTGACGTCAGGATCTTCAGCACTGCGAAGTCGTGGTGCTCGTTCATGAGCCCTCGAGTCCTCAGGGGAAGACTCCTCCTCAGAAGGACCATCTCCTCGTCTGAATGAGTGTCACTGCGACCGTTTTCCAGGTAAAACGTCAGGGTGAAGAGGTCGTTGAGGTAGGGGACGAGGGCCTCACCGCAGGATATCGAGGCGTCTTTGTAGATCGGGTACAGGGGCGACTCCTGGAGCTCCAGGGTGTGGCCCACCGCTTCGTTGTAGGCGTCGATCTTCATCGAGGACTCGAGGGCTTGAGGTAGAGCCTCCGTTGGGGAACTCACGATGATCCTGGAGACTAGATTCTTCATTGCTCTCGCCAGGGTGGGGTCGTTCTGCCCCTCCAGGATCAGCTGGGAGATCATCCTCAGGGAGAAGTGGCACTCCTCAGGCGTGAGGACCTCCCAGGTGCTCAGGCGATCGATCACGAACTCCTGGAGGACCTTCGCGTCCTTCGTCGCCTCGAAGTACTCGTAGATTCCTGATAATTTCGGGAGGTTCAGCAGATTTGACACTCGCTCCAGGTCCTTCAGGATTTTCTCGCCCCCCAGGGCCTCAGTCTCGATCAACTTCGATATGAACTCCAGCAAAATTTGTTTTTTATTCTCGAAGTAATCACGAATGTTGATCGAGATGTTGAACTCTGTCTTCAGGAAGTAGATGGACCGCAGGTGGGGGATCATCTCCAGGGTGTCGTCGTCCTTTCTCGATAATCGTCGAGAGATTGACCCCAGGATCTCGACGTAGTACCCCAGGCCGTCGTCCCTGAAGTCCCTGAAGTTGTTGAGCCTCCCCTGAAGATCATTGACGATTTGTTTGCAGCAGAAATCCACGACCTCTTCCTCCAGCCCCTCCAGGATCTTCGTGACCTTGTCGAGGTCTCCAGTCCTCAGGTGATGGCTGACACACGCCCCCAGGACCCTCTTCTGCTTGATCTTCTGCTCGTTCTTCGTCAGCTCCAGGAGGTCACTGATCATGCTCTCTCGATCCTCCTTGATGATCCTCTGATGGAGGTTGGGGGACAGCCCCACGTGGGCGAACCCATACTTCTTCATGATTAGTTTAACAGCAACAGAACTGGACTCTATCCTGATCTGCCCCACGAGGGGGTGATCGCACCTGCAGCTCTCCTCAGCGAGGGAAGCGACTGCTGGGGACCAGGGGACAGGCGCCTTCTTGAGGACTTCGAGGGTCTGCTGGAGCCTGTTCTGAATGTTATGGATGTGTCCAATGATGACGGACAGTCGCTTGTCCCAGGGGGCCTTCTCCCACATCCACCAGCCCTTGGACATCTTCAGGGTCTTGGTGACGTACGACGACAGCACCTGATCGTTCTTCAACGAGTGATTCAGCATGTATTGCTGGAGGAAGTTGTTCATCAGGGAGGGGATCTCCTCGATGTGAATTTTGTTCAGAAGAAGGTGGATGACCTCCGCCGGGTCCCCCAGGTACACACCCAAGGGGATGACGATCTTGTACTTGGTCTTGAGGTCCAGCAAATCAGACATCGCCTGGATGAGCAGCTGGAGCTTCTGGAGATGCGAGTTTTTAGTGGCGTATTGCTGGTGAAATTGAAAGCAGATGTTGTACTCCTCGAACTGGAGCATCGAGACGAGTCCATTGGCGAAGTCCAGGCCGATGCTGGGCCAGGACTCTCGATGGTAAATCTCCAGGGATCTGGTTTTCTTGAGGGACCACTGGAGAATGGCTGGGAGACTTGTGGGGATCAGAGCTGTGGCTGAGGGAACGAAGTGGCGGAGCCAGGGCCAGAGGCTGGAGGGCTCCAGGGCCTCTGGGATCGACTCCAGGAGGCCACTGATGCTCCTGGTGGTCATCTGCGGGGAGATTGAGGGGGTGTGCCTGATCCAGATGAGGGCTGCTGCGTCCAACTCCCCCAGGGAGAGGTGCCTCGTGCATTCCTCCAGAAGGTTTGACCTCGAGAATCTGTTCCACTCCTCAATGCTCTCTTCTGGGTGCCCTTCCGGGGATTCTCCAGCGTGAATTATCTCGAAGGTCTCCAGCTTCCTCAACGTCTCACTCACGTGACTCAGGAGTTTGGAGAGGCCCTCCTGCCCCTGGTGGCTCTTCCCCTCGGAGGACCCCATGAACTCCACGATTCTCCTCCTCGCGTAGACGATTAATCTTCTAGTCTCTCTGTAATCCCTCGTCAGGGCGTTCTTGCAGCACTCGTACACGAACTCGACGTCTTTGATCTTATCCAAGGTCTCCAGGAAGACCTCGACGTCGACGAACTCCTCCGCGTGGACAGAAGGCTGGAGCCTCTCCATCAGCATCCTGGCTTCTGCGTGGAACACCATCTCCTCGTTCAATCCAAACTTCTTTGCAAAGTCCCTGGCTTCTGAGAATTTCTGTCTTCTCAGAAGCCTCTGGAGTCGGAAGTCGGGGGAACTCTCCTCGATCGCTTTGATCCTGATGGTGTCGATGACCCCTTGGGGGTTCCTCACCCCCTCCAGGAAGATCAGGTGGTCCACGATGTGGTTCAGGTCCACCAGGTAACAGTCCTTTGGGACGATCATCGAGAACTTCATCTGGAATTTTTTGCCAATTTCAAAAATTAATCCATTTTCATTAAATTATCGATTAATTGAATTGACTTGTTATGCAATTAATTGAACTGTTATTAATTCAATGAATTAATCATTAAAACGATTTTTGATCATTTTTTTACGCTCAACTATTTCAATTAAATGAGTAAGCATTAATTTAATTATTAATTCATTTACTATTAATTAAGTGATTATTAATTATTAATCATTAATAATAATAATGATTAATAATTAATGTAATGTAATGAATTAATAATTACATAAATAATGAACAATTAAATTAAGCCTCAATTAAATTCTTAATCCGTTCAATTTATAATTAAAGTTTAGTGCTATAATTAAAGTTTAATGCACTAATATTTAATCATTAAAACGATTTTAAATAATTTTTTTACGCTCAACTATTTCAATTAAATGAGTAAGCATTAATTTAATTATTAATTCATTTACTATTAATTAAGTGATTATTAATTCTTAATCATTAATAATAATAATGATTAATAATTAATGTAATGAATTAATAATTACATAAATAATGAACAATTAAATTAAGCATCAATTAAATTCTTAATCCGTTCAATTTATAATTAAAGTTTAGTGCTATAATTAAAGTTTAATGCTTACCAATTTAATGAAAATTAAATTTAAAGAAAGAAAATAAAATCATGAGTTTACTGTGTATCGATGGACGAGAAAAGTGATAAATCACCTGAAAGTCAGGGAAGCTCATCAGGTGAAGGGACGTGGTGTCTTCTGAGGGTTTTGGCTTCATCAGGACGAGCATGTGATAGTCATCGGTGGTCTCAGGGATTGTTACAAAGTCCTCGACAGGTCCAGAGTGAATTTTCATGGAGAGAAGGGTCTGCCTGCAGACGAGGGAGAGGGATCCGTCCGTTGTGAGGCAGATGATCCCCGAATAGTTGTCGAAGTGCTGGGATTTTTTGTAGCGATAGGGGATGGATTTCAGGGGACAGGAGACGTTCCTGGGGTGGACGAAGACCTCCTCCCCCAGGGTGACGATGGATTTTGAGGGGCGAGGGCTGGGAATGTCCGAGGCTGACGAAATTGGGGAGATGGTGGACACAATGGAGATGTTGGAGATCTGGGAGTCGATGGAGGATTCGTCCCAGGGATTTATCGACGGGAGTCTCAGGATTTTTCCAGCTGAGGTGACAATCGTCAGGGATATCGTGTCGTCTGCTTCTTCCAGGGACAGGTGGATCACGTTGCCGCAGTTGTATCTCTCAAGGTCGATGCAGAAGAGCTGCTGGGAGCCCCGGGAGAGGTTGAAGCAGTGGACGAGGCCTGTGTCGATGGCTGCGATGAGGAGGTCCGTGGAGGAGAGGCAGTACGAGGTCACTGGGGAGTCGAAACCGATGCTCGTGAGGATCTCCTTGCAGGACTCGTCCCCGAAAATTGTGAGGGAGTTGTCGACGGATATGCAGAGGAACGCGTGGTGGAAGGAGGCGTGAACTTTCGGGGGGAGAACCTGGGGAATTCAATGGGATTCGTCTCAATTTTAACCATTTTCAAGATATTTAGGATTTTTAAACAGTTTAAAAATTGTTTAAAATATTTTTCAACGTCCCTTAATATTCTTCAACAATTTAAAACATTTCAAAACGTTTTAGAATATTGTGAGACGTTTTAAATGATTTTAAAACGTCTTGAAACATTTTCAAATATTTCAAGACATATTTAATTAATTTAAAACATTCCAAAATTGTTTAAAATTCTTCAACATTGTTTAACATGTTTCAGTAGCTTTAATATTCGTTAATATTATCGCCTAGACCCTCTCCTCCCTGACATATCTTCAAAAAAACTAAAAAACAACTTTCACAACAAAAGGAAAAATAAACCACTTTCAATCATTAATTACTCAGCATTGGCAGAGTGAATCCGAGCGATTTTTTTTCATTTTACAGGTATTTTTCTAATCTTCAAAATGAACCATAATTGACCTGAATCGTATCATTAAATCAGCAGTTATTGACGGATTTATGTTGACCATTTGACCTCGCCTGCCCCTAAAAATTCTTTTTCTCTTAATATCTCAAGAAAATATTTTACCTGAGGGTTCTGGTGATCTCGAGGCTCTCGTTGGAGTTCCTCGGGGTCGTCACACTGGATCGTCGCCCGCGTCCAGGTCTCGTAGATGGCTCCATCCTGCTCCGCAACAGTGCGAGCCCCAAAATTCACGGTTTCGTCCTCAGCATCGAACCCTGAGATCACCTTCGTCCAATGCACCATTTTATTCAGCACTTCAAACCACTTTTCACTGATCACTGATTATTCACGACTCCAGGGCATCTTCCGACGATTTCAAACCGATTTTAGGGGCGAACTCCGGAGGATTTGAAGGAGAGAAAAGCCGGACGTTGCTCCAGGTACGTTAGGACTTTCAAACTGTCGCAAACAATGAAGTGGAGCCATCTACGAGGCCTGGACACTTCGGAGGGAACTCCAAGAGACCCCTCAGACTCACAAAAACCCTCGGGTGAAATATTTTCCTGAGGAAATTAAGAGGAAAAAAATTTTTTGAGGCAGGCGAGGTCAAATGGTTCACCTAAACCCGTTAAAATTGATCCAAGCGAAATAATTAATTAACTCAACACCAATTTGAACTGTTGTGTACCATTTTAATTCACTGATTTCACGTCGTGGCGCGACGACGCCCCCTCCCCCTCCGCCAATCAGGTGCCGATCTTTCCTCTGGCGGCGACGACTGACCAATCGGGTCCTTTGGTTTTCAAAAGTGGGAGGTACGAAGGTGCGTGGGGGAGGTAAAGCTATATAAGGCCGTCCAGCACGAATTTATCGTCAGTTTGCGTCAGTCTGCATGTAAATAGACATCTTATCTTAACAGCGATTGTGCTGCCAACACCGTCCTTTTGAGGTTGGAAACTGAATGTGAATATTTTCATTCATTTTTTTTCCTTTTTTTGTGTTGAAGGGTCTCAAAAGTCCATAAATAGTTGGGGGGTTAATTGAGGCTGAAGTTATGACGAATGAAGCACCTGCGATCCAGGAGTTCAAGCTCGATCCTGACTGCGAGCTGCGGTTCGAGGTTGAGAGTAAAAATGACAAGGTGACACTCGAGGTAAACAACAACATCTTTTTACTATTTCATGAAAAACAAATCTTCAAACTGAATTTCTGCATTTGCAGTTTATTCCTCAGTTGATGTTTCTTCAATTATCAATATCTCTCGATTGAGTGAAGCCATTTTAGTGAATTAGCTCTCATTTTGAAGCCTGAAAAAATATCTTTGAAACGAAGAAAAAATAATGTTATTTTACTCTGCCAATTTTGAGTTATTGATGATTGAAAACTGCTCATTTCACCCTTTTCTTACTCGAGGGCAAATTTGATTCTACGTTTTAAGTAAAAATATCTCTGGGAGCAGTAGAGTGAGAGAAAAACGTACAAGAACATTTTTTGTAGAGAATTTAATCCGCCACAAAAAATATATTGTGAAATTTTTCCCTAAACCCACTAGTTCCTGAGATACCCTCAAAAAACAAATCCTGTTTTCCCTCGAAGAGGTGTAAAACCCACGATTATACATAATCGTTACGCCCCTTTGGCCCTACGATGACAATACCTTCGACCTAAAACAAACGAAATGAATAATANTTTTTGAGGCAGGCGAGGTCAAATGGTTCACCTAAACCCGTTAAAATTGATCCAAGCGAAATAATTAATTAACTCAACACCAATTTGAACTGTTGTGTACCATTTTAATTCACTGATTTCACGTCGTGGCGCGACGACGCCCCCTCCCCCTCCGCCAATCAGGTGCCGATCTTTCCTCTGGCGGCGACGACTGACCAATCGGGTCCTTTGGTTTTCAAAAGTGGGAGGTACGAAGGTGCGTGGGGGAGGTAAAGCTATATAAGGCCGTCCAGCACGAATTTATCGTCAGTTTGCGTCAGTCTGCATGTAAATAGACATCTTATCTTAACAGCGATTGTGCTGCCAACACCGTCCTTTTGAGGTTGGAAACTGAATGTGAATATTTTCATTCATTTTTTTTCCTTTTTTTGTGTTGAAGGGTCTCAAAAGTCCATAAATAGTTGGGGGGTTAATTGAGGCTGAAGTTATGACGAATGAAGCACCTGCGATCCAGGAGTTCAAGCTCGATCCTGACTGCGAGCTGCGGTTCGAGGTTGAGAGTAAAAATGACAAGGTGACACTCGAGGTAAACAACAACATCTTTTTACTATTTCATGAAAAACAAATCTTCAAACTGAATTTCTGCATTTGCAGTTTATTCCTCAGTTGATGTTTCTTCAATTATCAATATCTCTCGATTGAGTGAAGCCATTTTAGTGAATTAGCTCTCATTTTGAAGCCTGAAAAAATATCTTTGAAACGAAGAAAAAATAATGTTATTTTACTCTGCCAATTTTGAGTTATTGATGATTGAAAACTGCTCATTTCACCCTTTTCTTACTCGAGGGCAAATTTGATTCTACGTTTTAAGTAAAAATATCTCTGGGAGCAGTAGAGTGAGAGAAAAACGTACAAGAACATTTTTTGTAGAGAATTTAATCCGCCACAAAAAATATATTGTGAAATTTTTCCCTAAACCCACTAGTTCCTGAGATACCCTCAAAAAACAAATCCTGTTTTCCCTCGAAGAGGTGTAAAACCCACGATTATACATAATCGTTACGCCCCTTTGGCCCTACGATGACAATACCTTCGACCTAAAACAAACGAAATGAATAATATAGGGGAGGTTGGGGTAAAACGGACACTTGACTTTTTTTAAAATGTTAATGAGGGTTTGACATGTTGATAAAATTTAATAATTTTTTTTCAACACAAAGAACAATTCGTTCCCTTTGTGACGAGCCTAAACTATCTCAATGGCCCCATTTGTTTCTGAGTTACGAATAATTTAAAAAAAGTAAAGCGTCCATTTTACCCCACCCTCCCCTACTCAAAGAATCCCCTTTTCCCCCCAAATTCAGCTGAAGCTGGGGCTCGCCGAGGTGTTCGGTACCGAGCTCGTGAAAAACAAGAAATACGACTTCGGTTTCGGCGCAAAAGTGGCAGTGTTCACCTGGCAGGGCTGCACCCTGGAGATATCAGGAAAAACCGACGTGAGTTACATCGCCAAAGAGACCCCGATGGGCATCTACCTGAACTGCCACGCAGCGATGGAGCGGATGCGAGACGTCGCCGAGAAGAAGGACTCCAGAGGTCCCATCACGATGATCGTGGGCCCCTCGGACGTTGGGAAGTCCACGCTCTCCAGGATTTTACTGAACTACGCAGTGAGGATGGGGAGACGACCGATCTTCGTGGACCTGGACGTGGGCCAGGGCCACATAGCTGTGCCTGGAACCCTGGGGGCTCTCCTCGTCGAGAGGCCCTCGAACGTCGTCGAGGGATTCTCCCAGCAGGCGCCCCTGGTCTTCCACTTTGGCCACAAAACCCCAAGCGTGAACATTGCCCTTTACAATCTCCTCGTCACGAGATTAGCTGAGGTCTGCTCGGACAGACTGCAGGCGAATAAAAAGGCCAAAGTCTCTGGGATCGTCATCAACACCTGCGGCTGGGTCAAGGGGGGAGGCTACAAGCTGCTGACCCACGCTGCCCAGGCCTTCGAGGTCGACGCCATTCTGGTGCTAGACCAGGAGAGACTGTACAATGAACTCGTCAGGGGAATGCCTGAATTCGTTAAAGTCGTCTTTCTGCCGAAGAGTGGGGGCGTCGTCGAGAGGACCCAGACGATGAGGAGTGAGTCCAGGGACCAGAGGGTCAGGGAGTACTTCTATGGCTCCAAGACCCCGCTGTATCCTCACAGTTTCGAGGTCAAGTGGAGTGAAGCCAGGATTTACAAGATTGGGGCGCCTGTTCTGCCTGCATCCTGCATGCCACTGGGCATGAAGGCTGAGGATAACCTCACGAAACTTGTGGCGGTTACTCCAGGGCCTAGCTTGCTGCATCATCTGCTGTCGGTTTCTTTTGCCGACTCCCCGGAGGACGACGTCGTCCAGACGAATGTCGCTGGATTTGTCTGTGTGTAAGTATGAGGCTTAATCAGGGGATTTTTATTAATTGGGTATTTCAGTAGCGAAAGGGTAAAACCGTACGAGTTAATTGTTAATATTATATACTTATTATATTGGTTTTCAATGAATATCTCGGAATATGAGGGAGATAGCTAAATTTTCGTTATAACCTTTTTTGTAGAGCCGATTGAGAGCTACAACAAATGTAATCACGAAAATTTCGCTATCTCCCTTAGATTTATAAATATTCCTCAAAAACTCAACGGGGATGTAAATCGACTTAATGGTTTTACCACTTCGCTGCTGAATTTTATTAATTCTTGATTAATTGATAATTATTTTGTAATTTTTTGCAGGACAAATGTTGATGTCGACAGGCAAACCATCACCGTCCTCAGCCCACAGCCTCGACCACTGCCGAACACAGTCCTTCTGCTGTCGGATATTCAATTCATGGATAGCCATTGAGGGACTTAATTGTACATATGAATTAATGAATTGTAGATTGTATATGAGAGCCATGGAATCATGAATTTTTGTACCAGGTGAATGCGTTGTTGGCGGCTGTAATTATTGAATGCATCGAGACTTGATTGAGGTGTGGTTTTTTATTTTTTTTAAGCACAAACCTCACGGTTACACAGCTGTACATGCGAAAATAAAAATAAAAGAAGTAAAAACGAAGAAGATATATTTTGTACATTGTGTCGAATATGCAACAGTTTCACAGGCATCGGAATTACATTAGACTTGCAATTAATTATATTTCAGATTAAAAAATTGATGAGAAAATATTTATTGACATCATTCCTTATTTTTTTCAAGTGAATGGATGTACAAATATTTTAATGCCGCAATAAAAATAATTATGTATTTAAAAAAAAAAATATTTTTTATTCTGATGAACGAATACAAAGAAAATGAAATTAAAGCTAATTAATGTGAAAGTCTCCGTGTTTTTTGATTCAATTCATGTCCGGAATTTAATAATGCTATTATCTCCATTTCTTCCCATTATTTCTTCTTCAGATAGTTCGAAGCAACTTGTAACTGCACATTTATGACTCATATTTCCCTGAATTTTTATATTAACAAGAAGTGGAAACGAATGAAATGCATTAAATTCTACTCCTCGAATTGGGAATTCTCATTTCATAAACTTGCAATTAATTACCTTCCAGATAAAAAAATTGACGAGTAAATCTTTACTGACATCACTTCCATTTTTGTCAAGTCAAAATAAAGTAAAAATATTTTAATGACTCAATAAAAATAATTTATTGACATCATTCCGATGTTTTTAAAGTGAAAAGAACGTAAAAATATTTTTTTTTAAATTTTATTCTTATTCTGACGAACGAATATCAAGAAAATGAAATGAAACCTAGTTAATGTGAAAGTCTTCATGTTTTTCAATCCAAAACACCCTCCCCCCTTTCTCTGTACCTCTTTGCATCGGCTAAAACAGAAACACAATTAAATTTCCAAGATGTCGAACATGTGCAGTCAGAATTTTGAAGAAATCACCGAATTGGAGAAGAAATTGCGAGAAATATTGACTGAACTTCAGCTCAAGACGGTAAATAACAATGAAAAGAAGTCCATTAATCATCGAATTAATAATCAAATTGAGTCTGATGACTCAATTTATCCCTTAAACAATTAGCAAGTGTAATTGATCGATAGGAGACCCTTGAGAAGTCCCAGGAGCAGTTGTTCGAGGCGCAGAATCTCAACGTTCACCTGCAGATTCTCCTCGACAATGAGAAACGAAGCTCCGGGCAGATGCTGCAGGAGGTCCAGTCTGCGGTGGAGGTGATCCGGCGCCTGGAGGACGAGAAAATCAGGGGACAGACGGACAGGGCTCGGCTGGAGATCAACTGGAACACGGCGCAGGCCGAGAGGGTCTTCTTGATGGATCAGGCGAAGAGACTGAAGATGGAGAACATGGAGCTGAGGAGGAGGAATGAGGTCCTGGAGGCGAGGGTCCAGGAGGGGACGTTGAGGGAGAAGAAGGTCGAGGCGAGGGTCGAGGGCCTGAAACAGCAGGTCACCGCCATACAGGCCGTCATGAAGAGGTGGGGCAGGACGGACAATGAATTTTTTTTAATTAATTGCATTTTCAACGAAATGGAATAATTCTTACATCGGAATTATTCCAATCGTTTCCATTCATCTTCAAAAAACTACCACTTCCTCAGGTATTAACAGTCATTAATATTTTTAGAATAATTGTTTTTTGGTAGAAAATACAATTATTTCTCTTTATGACGACCCTCAGCTCAATTAATGATTTGGTCTTAATTCTGAAGACTGAAGAATATTTTTAAAAAATTGTATTTATTGTTGAGGAATGAAAGTTAACGATTTTTTTTTGTAAAACGTCATGAGCTGGGGGAAATGGACAATTGAATATTTTTTAATTCATTGCAATTTGAACGAAATGGAATAATTGTTTTTTTGGTAGAAAATACAATTATTTCTCTTCGTGACAACCCTCAGCTCAATTAATGATTTGTTCTCAATTCTGAAGATTGAAGAATATTTTAAAAAAATTGTATTTATTGTTGAGGGATGAAAATTAACGATTTTGTTCGTAAAACGTCATGAGGAACTGGGGTAAAATGGGCAATGAAATCTTTTTAACTCATTGAATTTTCAACGAAATGGAATAGTTATTTTTTTGTAGAAATCGCAATGAGGATTGAAGAACAGTAAAAAAAAATCATTTTCCGTTGAGCAATAAAAATGAATGACTTTTTTTTAGTAATTTGGACAAATTGAAGGGAGAGCAGAAGCAGTTGTTCACGTCGTTCCAAGACCTTGCGAAGATCCATTCTAGGATTGAAAACGTCAGTCGAGTTGTTTTGGTGAACACCCAGAGGGATAAGAGGGAGATTCAGGAGCTGAGGGAGAAGCTTAAGGTGATGGAGATGCTCCAATCTGTGGAGACAATCCCCGATATTCCCAATGTGAGTCTTGCGATTGATTCATCTCGATAATTGGCAATATCTCGAAAATTACTGGGTTTATCGAAAAATGTTAGAAGAACTTTTTTTAGAGCTTGAAATTTCCTACAAAAAAACTCTACTGACATTTTCCCCTAAACCCACTCATCGCTGAGATAATTCAGCAATTAGAACGGATGAGGAAGTGAAATTTACCAAGTTCATGAAGTTTTTTGGGAATGATTTTTAGATCGAAGCAGAATTGACTGAACTCTCTGAGAAATTCCGTGTAAATCCGGAGATTGACGAGAAGCTGACAGAGCTCTGCACAAAAATGTCCTCCACCTGCCTGGCCCAAGCCCAAGCCGCCAAAACCCCATAAATAAACACAAAGTGACACACAAATGAGGTAATGATCAACACAGACGTTAATAGGATTAATATAAAATGTATTATAATAGTCGTCGTTTCGCATATCTGAGTTGATGAAACAAATACCAATATTCGGGTTTAAATAACCCCAGAATCATCGAGTGAACCCGTGAACAATGAGCAAAATCAAGTGAACAAATCACTCGTTTGCAAAATGCAACGTGGTTACAAAATTAAACATTATCAAACATTATTAAACATGAAAAAATGTTATTCTTGTCTCTCGTGAGATTTTGCGAGCATCACAATCATTATTTTCAGTTTGTTTTCGTAGTGAAAAAGCTAGTTTCGGTTTTATTATGAACATAAGGAGAGAAATCCCGGCCTTAAATTATTCTCTACATGCCAAGTATCATTATTCACCTATAACTCTCGATACACGTGCTATTAAATGAAGGGAATATTAGAACTGAGTGAGGGAGTGGAAAAATATGCAAAATAATTTCATTACTTTGCGAACATCTCGGAAGCCGTTAGGTTTAGAGAGAAATGTCGCTGATAATTTTTTGTAGGAAATTTTATTCCCCATAAAAAATATCTTATGACATTTTCTCATGAAATGATTCATTGACGAGATAATTACCGAAATAGCAGAGGCATCGTTTTTTTTATTTTTCAATTAACGTTGTAATTACCCCACAATGAGTAGATTTAGCAAAAAATGTCAAAAAACCTTTTTTGGTCGAAATTTTCTCTGAAATCCACTCATCACTGAGACATTTACAGACATTTCAATCATTTTAATTTCGTTGTTATTTTAATAATCATCACCTCCGGCTAAAAATGTCAGCCAGCATTTCCCCTCGCCCTTAATATCTACGACATAGTGTGAACACTTCACCACTCCCTCCCTCAACGAATCTCCTACAACAGAGTGATGTCGATTGAATCGCAAAGGAAGAATTAATTGCGTAAAACTCATTCACTCCTCATTCCCCCCAAAAAAATGTAGTCAATCGATCGATTAAAACTGCCGCAGTCATGATTGTACTATCGAATGAGCGAATAAGTTCATCCCACCGTCATTAATTATTTTCCTTATCACCGTAATGCAAATACATAATTAACAGCTAGATTAATAAAAAGAGTACTGTGCAAGAGTGGATTTGGTCAACGGCAACCATCTTCCCCCTGTGTTCCCGTTATTAATTACCTTCATCATAATTTCTTAGAGAATAATAACTGAACCAATTGAAGTTGTTGTTTTTTTTCCTCATTTTGTTATTTTTAAAATAAATTTGTTGAAATAAAATCAAATCTCGTCGAGATGTTTTTGTTTGTTTTTCACTTGAATCGTTGAATACTAGGTATGCATCGATGAACATTCGGTTGTGATGCAATTTTTGTATCTTCGATTGTCGATGGCGACGTGTAAAAAAATCTTTTACGATTGTAAAGGGCAGACAGTGCAGACTTTATGGTGATGGGTCAAAGTATAGTACATCTTGCTAGCCAATTTGGTGGCTTTCTCGCTGGTTCAGATGCTTTAAGTTGATTTCCACCTGTTTTTGGTGGATTTGATGCCTCCTAGAGAACAACAACGAGCTCATTAATTTATTTATTTAACGATTCAGATTTTTTTAAAGAGAAAACTAAATTAAAATTGGCAAAAATGGGAAATTATTGTGAAAAATGGAATTATGAAAGATTGTTAATGAGTTTCTGCAGGAAGCGAAAACCCCAGAATGACAATAATTAATCAATTAAATAATTAATTGACTAATTTAGTCATTAATTTTTGATTAATTGATTCTTCAAAGTGGAAAACTGGAATAAATAAATCGAAATAAAAGTAAAATAATCATGTAAAAAAATAAAAGAATGAAAAAAGAAAATGAAGATGAAATGGACAGAAAATTAGAATAACGAAAAATTTTGTCAGTAAAGATTGTCAATGAGCAAAAGCAGAAAAAATCATTCACGAAAGCATATCAGTACTGAACGAACTAAATTTTAAAAAAAGAATTCTCATTTTCGATTAATTAATTAGACCAGAAATTCGTCATGCAAATCAACAAAACCAATTAGCGAGTACAATTTTACCTTCTTCCGATACAGAACCCGCACCACAAAGAGATAAAGACATGAGGGACAAAGAAACAAATAAGATCACATTAGTAATTACGATTAACAAGAACAGTTGGACTGAGTCGTGAAAGGAGAAGAATCAAACGAGTCATTTCGCAAAAAAACATGTCGAGAGATTATATTTCCATAGAATAATTAATTCCCACGCTAATTGGAACGATTAAGTGATCACATTTTCGTAATTATCTCAAAAACGAGTGATTTTGCCAAAAAATGTCATAAAATATTTTTTCTAGGGGATGAAATTTCCCACAAAAAATGTTTCAACACATTTTTCTCTAAACCTCTTCATTTCGAAGATATCCCCAAAGGAAAATCTCTCGACCTTTTCTCCTTTCACTCCTGACATTTCCTGTGATCTAATCTAATGCATCGTGATAAGCAGAATATTTCCGTTGAATAATTCATGATGATTTCGTAATCTCACCAGTTTCTTCTCCATTTTGGTCTTGATGTCTCTAGCCAGGGTGTAAAAGGCCTCCTCAACGTTGATACTGGACTTGGCCGATGTCTCCATGAATTTAATACCATATTCAACAGCTAATTGCTCACCCCTCTCCTTCGACACTTGTCTCCTGTCCGACAGTTCACATTTGTTACCTAGCAGCATCTTCTCAACGTCCGCCGATGCATTCTCCTCGATGTTGCGAATCCAATTTTTTATATTCTCAAAACTCTTGTCGTTTGTTACGTCGTAGACGAGCATTATGCCCATTGCGCCGCGATAGTAGGCTGTTGTGATTGTACGAAACCTCTCTTGACCAGCAGTGTCCCTAAAATTTATCAGGAATAATCTTCAAGTCCCACAAAAAAAATATTTCATAAAAAGAGTTCACTAATTTCTCCTTTTCTTGATTGAATCAACAGTTGCGAGAGGGTTTCTCTAATTAGTGGAAGATAATGGGAGTAATTACCATATCTGTAGCTTTATTTTCTTCCCATCTAGCTCAATTGTGCGTATCTTAAAGTCAATACCTAGAAATTGAAATTAATTTCAGATAAATTAACTCCAAATGATGAAATCAAACAAAATTATTAGTTTAACATAATTAATATCGCAGGATTCACTTCAAATAATCGAAAAAATCTTGAATTATTTTGAGTTTTATTTTTCTTCCTTGTAAAAAACACGCATTATTCAACCCATGCTGCCCCACAGGCCCTGCAAAAACCAGAATATTATTCCCAAAAGTTTAATAAAGGAGAAAATTCCCAGGAATTGAAGTGAATTTTAAATAAATTGCTTAATGGAGTTGATAATTATGGGAATATCCCAGGAATTAATGAGTTTACGAGAAAATGTGGAACGATTTTTTCGAGTGAATTTAATTCTCTCATAAATTTTTCCCTGTTGTCAGATTATTTTGGAATCGATTGTTTTCGATCCCCAAATTATGCAGAAGTAGGCGAACATTTTTCGTAAGGAATAATTGGAAAAAAGTGTATGACAATGTCTTGGTTCTGAAATGATGCATCAGAGGTAGAAAAAATCAAGTCATCCAACGAAATGATTTTAAATCATCTTGAATCGCAGTTTCAAGTTGACAACAACTGCAATTCAGTGTCTAAATTTAGAATCTTTCGAAAGAACTCAAATCATGAGACAACTGTCACGTTACGGAGTCATCAAACCCTCAATGTCCGTCGGATGAATAATAATCCATGCCAATAAATATTATTGACGGTGAATACGTCAAAAATCTGGGGAAATTCACTAAAATCAGATGAATTGAAAAATTCTCTTCATTTAACGGGTAATTATCTCGGTAATGAGTGGTTTTAGAGAAAAATGTCAATAGACTTTTTTTCCAGGGAATTAAATTTCCTACAGAAAAGTTCCTGCGATTTTTCTCTCTAAAACCACTCATTACCGAGAAAATCACAGATTCCCAAAACTAAGAGAACAAAAAAATCAAATAAATAGAAAAAAAATTATTAAATTTGTAATTATCTCTGTAATGAGTAAATTTGGGGAAAAATGTCAAAAAATATGTTTTCCAGAGAATGAAATTTCCCACAGAAAAGTTTCTGCGATTTTTCTCTCTAAAACCACTCCTTACCGAGATAATTGCAGCTTCATCAGAATGAAAAAAACAGAGTTGGAATGTAAAAAAGAAAAAAAACTAATTTAGACTCCGAGAATCTTTTCAATAATTAATTCCCCCATCACAGGTTAGGTCTCCCATGACACTGTGTTCATTGAGCCCCGAGAACCGAAAAAAAATCCTACAAAGTCGTCTTTGTCCTCCGGCGATTCCCTCATTTCCTCATGAACGTAAAAAACTCGAAGAATCTTCTCCACGGCGCGCCCAGCCTCTCTCATCATCCTATCCCCCCATTCTAGTCTCCCGGAGATAAAGAGGATGACTAATGACAGTCACCGACAATTATCGCCTGAGAACCCCTCGAAAAATCCCGAGAATCTCTATCAAAGCAGAAAATTCCCTCGAAATGGGGAACATTATTAATTAAAAATCATCGATTGCTGCGAAACTACTGCAGATAATTAAAAAAAATTGGATTATCTGAAAACCCTATTCCTGCTCCTTGAAAATCACACATTACTTATCCCATTTTGCCCCACAGATCCTGATATATCACCAATTTTACAAATAAAAAAAAGTAAAAGTTGAAAAAAATGAATAAAAAATTGTAAAAAATCATTAATATTAGCGGAACTGGGGGAGATGAATGAAAAAATTTTGACATTTTGAATGTGGATTTTGACTCTTCGAAATGGTTCGTAATTCAGCCCATTTTGCCCCGTATTCCTCAAAATATCCCCGATTTTAACACCTAATTCTATTTTAAAGGAGCAAATGAACAAAATAATGACTTAAAAATTATTAATATCATGAAATTGACTGAAATAATGAGAAAATGCTGGATCGTTCAACCCATTCTGCTCGCGTATTCTCAAAAATATGCGCAAAAACCCCTAAAAAGCGAAAACTTTATGAAATATCTTCTCAAAACTCATCCACCTCCCCAAAACATGAGTAAATAATTCCAAAAAAATTCACACCACTTCCAAACCTTCAGTTCTCTCGAAAATACCCTCCCAAAAATCCCATTCTGCCCCACAGATCCTTAAAAATTAGTAATTTCCCGAATAAAGTCTAAAATAAATAAAAAAAACTTCCAGTCGGAAGCAAAAATTGAATAAAATTCCCCAAAAAAAAAATTCCCATAGAATTGCAAAAAATATCCACAAGAACTTCTCCAAAAAACCTAAAAACATCTCTGAAATGTCCTCTTCAACCCCCTCCCCCCCTGGACATAAAGCCAACAATTTCCCTCCCCTTTCCCCATCCCCAAACCCCAAAAAAACACCAATAATTTATGTAAACGTGGTATAAAATAAAATTCAAAAAAAATTAATAGGGGAGGGTGGGGTAAAATGGACACTAGACTTTTTTAAAATTATTCATAACTCAGAAACAAATTGATCAATTGAGCTCAGTTTAGGCTCCTCACAAAGGGAAAGAATTGTTCTTTGTATTGAAAAAAAAAAATTAAATTGTATCAACATTTCAACCCCTCATCAACATTTTAAAAAAAGTCAAAAGTGTCCGTTGTACCCCAACCTCCCCTGCAGTAAACAAAAGAATAAAATAAGATTCCCCAAAATAAATAATTCCCATAAATTGCCAAGAATATCCCGAAAAACCTCTCCACCCCATCGACACCCCCTCCCCCTAGCCGCCGAGACAACAATTTCCCTCCCCTTTCCCCATCCCCAGACCCCAAATAACTCACCAATAGTCGATATAAACGTGGTGTTGAAAGCATCCTCGGAGAACCTGAACAAAACACAAGTTTTCCCGACTCCAGAGTCTCCAATCAGCAACAACTTAAACAAGTAGTCATAGGTCTTTGCCATTATCCTCAAATACCTCCCCAAACCTTCCCAAAAAACGGTCCTCTCTTCCTCGTAAATCTCACCACCAAAATCGTATTGTTAAAAACCTATAAAAAGAAACGAATCCAATTGGTAACCTCAATATCGTCACTGCACTTTCAATCGCACTTTGACACTCAACGTGGAGGGAGGGACTGTCCCGGATGCAACGTGTCGGGTATTATTTGCTTTTCGACTACCTCTGATGACCTGTTGTGATGACTGATGTCTTTATGTCGACGTCAATGTCGCATTTGTCGGGGACGTTTGTTGAAAAATTTCTCGTCTTTCTGTTCTGTTCGTTCTGTTCTTCTGGGGATAAAAAAAATTATGAATGATCGGACGAGTCGAGGAATTCGGAGCAGCTGGCACCTGCTGTCTCGATCATGAACTCCTCGTGACGGTTAGCAATGATGAGGGATTAATTGGGAATTAATTGGGGAGGGGAACACTCACTCACTTGTGGATTTCGGTCAACTATTTTGCTCTTTCGTCGGTTATTTTCATTTTTTTTGACACTGGAGGGATCGCACGGGGACGATGGGGATGGGAGGAACCTTGACTCCTATTTCCACCAATGATGTCATAGGAGGCACTGAGTGACGGGGGGATGACTAATTGTTGTAGAAGATTGGAGTGATTGGGCGTTCTGGGAGTTCTGGGATTCTTCTGGGAAACTGGGATTTTTCTCGCGAATTTTTAGGCTCTCGAGGACAATTTGGGGTTTTTATGAGAAGGGGGAGAGGGAAAAAACATTTTAATTGAGGGGGCGAGGGGGTATGGGGTGGGGAATTTTTATCGCTTCATGAAAACACTGGAGAGGTTTATTTGAATCGAGATGGAGCGAAAAAAAACAGTATTTGTTTGAAAATGTGAAAATTGATTCTTTATTGAGAAACTCTCAACTTTTGTTTCTTCAATAGACTCTGGAGCTTCTTCATGTTGTCTCGGGCACTCCGCGCCCGGGGGTTTATCTCCAGGGCTTTGGTGTACATTTCCCTAGCTGCGTCGTACTTATCCCATCGGTGGTAGAGGACGCCTGGAAATTTCAGGGGTACTTTGCAGATATCTCGGAAACCACTGGTTTTATCGAAAAATGTGATAAGTACTTTTTTAAGCAGAATTAAATTTACTACAAAAAATTTCTTGTGACATTTTTTCGTAAATCCACTCGTTTCGGAGATTTTCTCATATTAAAGATGGAAAAAATCTCACCCAAGTTTGTAAAAATCGTTGGATTCCTCGGGTCTAATCTCAACGCATTTCTGAACTCCTCCTCAGCCTCGGGGAATTTCCCAAGTTTCCCCAAGATGTTTGCAATGTTCAGACGAATTACTGCGTCCTCGGGGAACAGTTCCATCGCCTTTTCCCCCTTCTCCAATGCCTTTTCAGGTAAATCTGGAATTTTTTAAATTCATCAGTGGATGAGATTACTTTTAATGAATTCTCTAGCTACCCATGTCGTCCAGGAGTCTTATGGTGTTGGTCCATGCTCTTCGGTGCTTCAATTTCCTGGAGATCGCCTCATCCCAGGCGACGAGGGCCTTCGAGTACTCCTTCTGCTCCATGTACTATTCCATTTCAATAAAATGATTTCGTGAATGAGTGAGGGGAATTAAAGACATGAAAACACGTTTCAGGGACTCACCAAAATCCCTAAATTGTAATAACAATCAGGACAATTTGATCTATGCATCAACGAGGTCTTGTAGCAGTTCTCAGACTCTTCAAATTTTTTTAATGCCGACAGAACAATTCCCAGGTTCATCCAGGCTGCTGCAAAATCCTCTCTATTTTTTTTAATCAATAAATTAATTCAGTAAATCAATTAAATTAATTCAGTAAATTAATGAAATTAATTAATTCACTCAATTTAATAAATTAATTGAATTGATTGACTAAATTAACTATTATTGCATTTGTTAATTTAAAGAGTTTACAATTAATTCCTGCAAAATTAATAATGGAATTATCGAAGTAAGAATTGAATAGATAAATTGAGAATTGGGAAAAAAATCTCACTGAAGCTCAATAGATCGTCTCAGCAGCTGCTCAGCATCCTGGAACCTCCCCTGGTCCTTCAGCAGATTCCCCAGGTTGTTCATGGCCTGGGAATACTCAGGATGAAGTCTCAAGGCCTCTCTGTACTCCGCCTCTGCCAGGGTGACGTTCCCCAGGTCAGCAGCGCTCTTAGCAACGTTGTAGTGAGCTTTAGCGTTCAGGGGACAGACGTGCAATGCAGAACGAAAGAGTGACAACTCTGTTCTCCATTCAGCACTTCTGCTCCAGGACCTTGCGAACCAGGTGGTGATGAGGATCGTGTACAGGAGGAGGGGGATCTTAGGACTGGCGAGGAGTTCGCAGAGCTTCTGGAGACTGAGGGTCAGGAGGAGACAGTAGCCTGCTGAGGGGAGGTAGAGGGTCCTCTCCGCTAGGACGAAACCCACGTTGAAGAAGAGATTGCTCGCGGGGAGAAAGGGGATTATCAGGAGGGATAGACCTGTCAG
The DNA here is from genome assembly GCF_001412515.2 of Diachasma alloeum. Lineage (NCBI taxonomy): Eukaryota > Metazoa > Arthropoda > Insecta > Hymenoptera > Braconidae > Diachasma > Diachasma alloeum. The sequence goes on along the minus strand of NW_021680689.1, from coordinate 468,798 downwards.
GATGTACCTGAAAAGAATAAATAGAATTTAGCTGATGGAAATTATTTTTCTGGATTTTTTAAGCGACTCATCAATGAAAGAATTACGAAATTGACAATGTTATTTTGAAAAATGAAATATTTTCATTCTGTAAATTAAGTTTATAATAATTTTAAGATAATTATCATTTATTTATTATTTATTATTCATTATTTATTATTTAAGATCATTATTATCTTCTCAATGAGTGGAATAAGGCAAAAATGTGACAAGATATTTTTTATATTGAGGTGCAATTAATGAATATACTTTTTACCTTGAATAATCTCGATGTGGCTGCCTCACAGCAGCTCCAAAAAACAACAGGAAAAAAGTCCATAAAAAGACAATTGCACACATTCTCCAATCCCATTCAACAATGAGAGGAACACTGCCCATGGACCAGTCAAAGGACAGCCAATGAGGGCAGACGAGTAACCAGAGATTCAGGGAATAAATGTACTGATAATTGATGTAACGAAGTGAAGAGCTGTTCAGAAATGACGAGGGGTTGTCGACAGCCTGGAAAGTCGGCGGGGAAAACCCCATGAGACTGAACCTGATCCCCATCAGGATCACCCCAGTGATGATTAAAGTAGATAAACGAATTATAAATCTGTAATTTTCGACAACTGTTGATTTCACGTCTCCTGGGGTTCGCAGCATCTGGGGATTTTTCTCGTGGAGTTTTGATAAATCGTAGACAACACACAGGCCCTGAAATTATTTGATGACTAATTGATTGATGGGAAGAACTGCATTCTCGATGAGAAAAATAATTAGAACATTTCATCACTTCGACAAACTCTTAAGATAATTATTAAAATAATTATTACTCACAATCGCTGTGATTCCCGTCTCTTTGCACAGCATTCCAGCAGTTATAAACATCACACAAATCAACAAATATAAGAACATTTTGTTTAAACGTATGCAACAAATACTTTTGTCGTAGGACAATATCGAGAGCCAAACAAACATTGCACTGAGAACATCTGCTCTACCAACAATTCCCGAAACCTGGAAGAGAATTATTTAGAGTTTGACAATTGGAAGAAACATTAATTATTGAAATATTGACTGATGTTGAGTTGAAAAACAATTAATACAGCAAAATGAATTAATTATTTGATTGTTATGTTATTATTTGTTAATATTAACTCATTTTGTTGCGTTAATTATTTCGACTTACAGCTTCACAATGTACTGGATGAACAGCAAAAAGCACAGCAGCATAAAAAGCCAGATATCTCGATTCCCTTTTAAATAATTTCTTGAAAACAATGAGAGTCAACAATGAAACAATTGAGTGGAGGATTAAATTTATTATGTGGAAATCTGCCGAGTTCAAATGCCCTCTCAACCAGTGGTGAAACCTAGGATGCAAATCCCATTAAAAAATAACTAAGAATGTTGAAAAATCTAATTATTAATTGGGGAAATGTAAGTGGAGAGTGATTTCAGTCCAGATTTTCCTCGAGGGAAATTTCTCGTCGTTTTACCTGAATGTTAAGATTGTCAGGGGTCTGTAAGACCGATGACTCTGTCTGTGTGTCAATTTATTCCCCCAAAAATCATTAACAAATATCTTTGATAACGAATTTGTCGAGACGTCAGGATTATTGACGATAGCAGGTGAATCGTCGAAGACGAAATCTCCGTCGTACGAATTTATGAAGCAGAGAGATGCCAGGGAAACTACTAAAGCCTCGTAAGTACACGAAATTGCTGGAAATAATGTTAAAAAAATAATAAATTATTCTATGAAAGTACAAAACCCAGGTGATCCCAGAGTTTTTGATACGTGGTGACATTAATTCACTCACCAGGAAGTCTTGGAGGGCCTCTCCCGCCCATTTTTGAAGCTCGGGTGATGCTTCGATCCCCCTGTCACCTCAATCTCATTTTTTCGTCAATTGTTTCATTGTTGGCGGTGTTTATTCACGATTTCCACGGGTTTTCAACATTTTGGAGTATTTTAGGTTAAGGAACGTCAACAATCACACTTGTCACGTCACACCCCACCCACTGGGCTTTGGAATGAGCCAATGGCAGGTGAGTCGAGGTCCCTGACCCTCGCAACAGTCGAAAAAATTTCTGGACATGAGACAGTCTCATGTTCACTAATTTAACATTATCTCGATAATAAGGGGATTGAGAGGAAAATGTCAAAAGACATTTTTTGTGGGGAATTGAATTTCCCACAAAAATGTATTTCAACATTTTTTTCTAGACTCATTAATTAACGAAATAATTGCGAATTAATTAACAGGATGAAAACACTCTCTAAATAGAGACGCGAATTTTTATAGGGAAAATAAATCCATTCGGGGAAAGAATTATTTGATGAAACTCTAAATTAGTAAGGACTCTGGATTAAATCAGAGTCCTGAAATAAATTTTAATCTTCTAGAGTAAAAAATCCTATTTATTCTCTCATCGCCCTTTCGTCACCACAAAAGCATCTCCCGACAAAAATGATAAATAAAGGTGAATAACACGATTTGAACTAAAGAAAATTAAGTATTTATTATCAATAACTTGTACAATGGAATCAAATATACAAAATGAATCACCATTACGCGTAGTAAGAAGGAGGGACAGTCAGATCTTGAAGTATACCCAACTGCTCTTCCGTGAATGATTGAGCATGTGACGCCCATCCGTCGTAGTGGGTCCTCTTGAAGTCGCCCAGTGTCTTTCTTATTGTCGTCTGAAACAATGCGAACAATCAGAAATAAAAATGCAAAGGATCATCATTTTTTATCGTAAAAGAAACAGTCGTTATTTACAATTGTTGGAACGACTTTGAGGTATAGAACAGTCTTGTTCAATTGCTTGAATAATAATTCTTTCTTGTGTTAAACAATGACAATCCATTCGTATGTGAGGGACTGGGGACTCACCGGAATGGGCTGTGGATCGTTGAGACGAAGATTGAGGTACTCAAAGATAGAAGGCACATATTTCGGTACGTGATAAGGCTGTGCTCGTACGAATGCACACAATCCAAGAACACCAGCGTGTCTCAATCTCAAATCGTCAGGCTTCTTTATCTTGATCTTTGACTTTAACTTAAACTCCTCCTAAAATCGAAAAGAGGTCACCATTAGACTCTGAAAGGCATTAAAAACAGATGGAAAAATTGAATCCATAAAAAAAATTCCCTCATTGTTCCCAAATTGTTTCATCAAAATCGTCCATTGACGAATTAATCTTTCAAATTCCATTTTGGCACAAAATTCAATTCTTAAAAAAATATTTCCTTAAAAAACAAATCAGAAGAGAGAAGTGAGAGGCAAGGCCGACGAATGGGGCGCCTATAAAACCGTAATGGTAGTAGGAAAGAAATATGAATAAAAAAATACATATTTCCTTAAAAATCCCTCGTGTTAAAATGAAAGTGACTCACCAGCAGTGCCTCAGGGTCAGGGACAAAGGTGCAGTGCAGCAGTCCACAGAGGACCTGCCCAGCCTTCTCCCTCACCTCAACCCTCTCGTCCTCCAGCATCCTCAAGACCACCCCCTGCACCCTGCCCACCCACTCCCCGCAGCTCAGGATCACCCCCATATTATAAAAAACGAAGACCTCGAGAAAGCTCAAGCACGAGTTCTTGGCGGACCACGAGCTCTCCCCGAACACGCTCTCGACGTCCCCGAGGACCTCCTCCATGACCCCAGGAAGTGCCTGCGTCTGAGCGAGAGATGCCAGAGCCCTCCTGCAGGTGGCCCTGAGCTCGTCATCCCCTTCGCAATTCTCAAGCTGACACAAAACCGTCAGGAGTTTCGTCGAGTCCGGAAGAGTCCCTCGATCGCTGGTGAAGGCGTGATTGACGATCCACTTGCAGATGGTCTTCAAGAGGCTGATCTCTGTCTTCCTGTCCTCGAGATCAGTGGAATCGACGTCCGACAGCTCGACGAGTTGTGGGAGGACCCTGCCCATGAGATCCCTCGCCCTGGGCCTCATCCTCTCGGCGTCTGGGCTCCTCTCCTCGTAGTCAGCTGAGAAAATCAGGGTCAGGAGGCTTCCCAGGCTGTCCCTGACGTTCTGGAAGGGATCAGCAAGCAGTCGCCTCTCGACCCTCTCCAGGAGTCTCACGCAGAGCTCGGAGACCCTCCAGGTCTGGTTGATGAGGGCCGAATGAACGATGAAAAGCCTCTGGCACTCGAGAAATGAGGCTGTGGCATTCGCCTGGGCTGGCTCCTCCATCAGGCACTCCAGGAGCCAATGATGCCTGTTAGGATCCCTTCGCCTCAACGACTGGCCAAAACAGACGCCCCAGTCCCTAACCGTCTCCGTCGTGACGTTCTCCAGGGCAATCCTGATTACTGGAAGGACTTTCTCCCACATCTCAACGATCATATCGAAGTCCCAGTGCTTGGAGCCCCTGATCATCCCTGCGATCACCTCAGCTGCGCACAGCTGACTGCTCTCCTGCTTCTGGGTGACTAGGCTCGACAAGTGAGGGAGGAAGAGGTCCACGAGCTGCACCCCGTGATTCCTGAAGAGTCCCTTGTAAAGTTGAAATCTGAATTCATTGAATTTGTCCCTTCCCTTTCGCTCCTCCAAGCTGTTGAAGTTAATGAGCTTGGAGATGTGGCTGGGGTCCATGACGAAGGCCTCCACGAGGTGCTCCGAGGGGCTGAGCTCACGCTCTGGACCCAGTGGGGGCTGCTCACCAGACGGGGCGTAGACTTCTAGCTGTTTGGGCCACGTGTAGAAGCCTATGTAGGGCTCGTGCACGTATCTGCTCTCGTTCCACTGCTCCTTCGATAGAGGACGAGTCGAGTGGTTGTACTGGAGGAACAGGTTGTCCGATCTGATGCCCAGGGGCGCACTGGGGGGACACCTTGGGCTCTCTATCAAAATTTTCTTGTGTTCCCTCTTCAATTGCCGCAGGATCGTCACCACTGTGGGAATGGCGATCTTCCTCTCCTCCAGGGAATCGTGTAAAAGAGCGTTTAGGAAATAGTTGATGACCCTGGGGGGGTAGTCCCTCTCGGGATGCGCCAGTTCCCTCAGCAGCTTCATCCCCATGGCCCTCTGCCTCCAGTGGCAGTTATCCTCGATCGCACTGACGATTGCCTCCACCAGACCCTCGTAGTTGTCGATGTTCTCTCTTTCCAGCTGCCTCATCTCCTCGAGCCCCACCTGGATCTCCTCATCTTCAGGTTGGGGGACTGATGGCCTGGGGGAGCTGTCCCACAACTCAACGGCGATCTCCACGCAACTCTCGGGGACGTTCAGCTTTATGGCGACGTTGTGGAAGCCCCTGTAGACGGTGTCGGTGATGCTGTTCTTCAGTCTGATGACTGACATCTTCTCTGAGGGTTTTGAGGTCACCAGCGCTGGCCACAGGTTACGCAGGAAGCCCCAGTCCCTCGTGGCCACCAGGGCACTGCTCCTCGGACCCAGGAGGAGGTACAGAAGCCCCTTGTGTGCCTCGTGGTGCTCCTCAGGGTCCCTTCCCAGCATCTCCACCAGGTGAGGCATGAAGAATTTGTAGGAGTACGGGAAGTACGTGAACGCCATGAACAGCGTCTCCTGGGGACTCGTCCTCACGTCGGCGTAGGTACTTGTCGCCAGGTTGAATAACTGGAGCATTATGTCCTTGTGGAAGGCCCTGAGACTGTAGAAGCTGGAGTAAACCCTCATCTCGTGCTGCAGCTCAGCCCTCTCGAGGATGTATTCGTCCAGGTGCTTCTTCTTTTTTATCAGGTCGTCTCGGAGGTCCACTTTGAAGAGACGCATCGCTGCTGAGTGCCGCTTGTGAACGTCGACGTGACGATATTTTCCTAGGAGCAAGACACTCCAGATCGTGGGGAGGACTTTCAGGCTCTTTGTGTCGTCCTCCGAGGACTTCAGCATCATCTCCTGGAGCTCTGAGAGCACCTTCACCATCTCTTCGCGAACGTTTCCACCGTCTGGCATTGTCACTTCTCCTTTGATACCGACGATCAAGGTTATCTCGTGCTCGATGCACCTGGGGGGGAGAGAATCATTCAAGTGAATTGAATTGAAGTAAATTGTTTACAGATTTTTTCTGTTAGCTCCGGAATAAATGGTACGATTTAGATGAGTCAGATCTCATTTTGAAGTGTGAAAAAATAGCTTTAAAATGAAACGAGAAAATTGAAATTTCACTCTGCCAATCTCGAGTTATAAAATATTTTCGGAATTTAATTCTGCACGTTCATTCAGTAATTATCATTGACCAATTATTAATTAATATTAATCACTAAATAGTAAAAATTCCTGGATAACAATCACATATTTATCAATAATGAGATTGACAAGCAATGAAAGCCCTAAAAATTCCTATTCATCGTCAATTTTAAATAAAGAAAATAGAAAAAAAACAATTTCTCACTTGGAGTCGTCCTCAGGAACAGGGAGAAACGCGATGCAGCCATCGATAATCCGAGCAATGATATTGAGGCTCGTCAGCAGCTCCTGCCTGCTGATGGAATTCCCAGTGGCCACGTACTCCTTGATCTTCGCAATCTCCATTGGCATGTACCTGTTGAAGATCTTCTGGATCATCGCGATCTCCTCCTCCCCAGGGACATACCAGTGCAGCTCCATCTCGTCGATGTCAGCGCCCTGCCCCCAGTCCAGGACGTAGGGGTAATGAGGGTCGTTAAAGTCCTTCCCATTGTACATGAAATTGCAGCAAACGCTCATGTTGGATAGGGACCCCAAGAGGGTCCTCAGGATCCTGCTGGCCAGTTTCGATCCCTCCCTGGACTTGAGGTGAAGTGTCTTGTCCAGAATCTCCATGAGGGTCTCCATGTGGGGGAGGAGGTCGGTGCCCCTGGTGTCCACGATATTCGCGACGAGGAGAAGAGCGTAGAGGAGCCTGTCGTCGAGGTTCTCCTCCTTGGCAACCTCTCCCTCCTCCACGAACTCGAGAATAGTCTCTGCCAGCCCTGGGAGAAGGGCTTTCAGGGTCTCGCGACCGTTCACTTTGGAGAAGCTCCGGCACAGGGAGGCTGCTAGGGGCCCTGAGACCCTCGTCTCGAACACTCGCTCAGTCACGAATATCCGGAGCTTGTGGAGAACCGATTGGTAGATGTCGTTGCTGGTCCTCAGCAACAGCCTCATGCAGACTGAGCCCAGGGCCAGCTCCACCATCGACTCGACCTTGCTCTTTCCATTGTTCTCCTGGTTCTCGTGGGACACGTACTCCAGGGTGCTTGACTCGATCAGGGAGAAAATTCTCTCGAAGAACTGCAGCATGAAGTCCTCGAACTGCGCTGTCTCCTCGCAGATCTGTCTGTCGTCGTCCTCGAGGTCGCCGGACGCTCGGGAGGAGTCGGTCACGGGGACCATCGTTGTGTAGACTGAGATCAACCTGAATGGTTTGGGAGGGATTAGAGATCGGGATTTGATTTTGCTTTTTTGTAAGGAATTGAATTCTCTAGAAAGATATCTTCTAGGGCTTTTTCGGGCAAAGTATTCATTAATGAAGGAATTGGGAAATTTTCAGATTCATGAGGATTAGTTCTTGAATTTTTTGGAAATTATTAGACTTGGAGAATAATTCCAAATGCCGTTTCGATAAACCCAAATTTTCTATTAAAAAAATAGCCCAACCTGAAGGTCGCGAAGGACTTGACCAATTCATTCCCATCAATCCCAGCAAGAGTTTGAAAATCATGTTTTTGTAAGGAATTAAATGGTCTAGAAAAATATCTTCCAACATTTCTTCCTCGAAAATCATTAACTTAAAAAAATAGCCAAACCTGAAGGTCGCGAAGGACTTGACCAATTCATTCCCATCAATCCCAGCAAGAGATTGAAAATCATGTTTTTGTAAGGAATTAAATGGTCTAGAAAAATATCTTCCAAAATTTCTTCCTCGAAAATCCTTAACTTAAAAAAATAGCCAAACCTGAAGGTCGCGAAGGACTTGACCAATTCATTCCCATCAATCCCAGCAAGAGATTGAAAATCATGTTTTTGTAAGGAATTAAATGGTCTAGAAAAATATCTTCCAAAATTTCTTCCTCGAAAATCCTTAACTTAAAAAAATAGCCAAACCTGAAGGTCGCGAAGGACTTGACCAATTCATTCCCATCAATCCCAGCAAGAGATTGAAAATCATGTTTTTGTAAGGAATTAAATGGTCTAGAAAAATATCTTCCAAAATTTCTTCCTCGAAAATCATTAACTTAAAAAAATAGCCAAACCTGAAGGTCGCGAAGGACTTGACCAAGTCATTGCCATCAATCCCAGGAAGAGAGGACATCAGCAGGGGAATGACCCTGGAGGGGCCTTCGTTGTAGGTGTACCCAGTGTTAACATTCCTCTTCCCCTGGATCAAGGGTCTGGCGACAGCAGTGACAGCTGCCATCGAGGCTGTCAGCTTGTGGGGTTCCGTCAATGAGTCCAGAGTGGCGAACATCCTCTCGATGACGTGGGGGATCACCAGATTCGGACGGATGGTGGCGAGCTGGCGGAAGACTGTCGACGTTGCGTTGATGCTGGACTGTCCGAACATTGCTGTCATCGCCACTGGCACCATGCTTGTCACGAAGGCGTCCACATCAGCGTCAGTGAGCTTGTGGGACTCTGGGATGGGCGTCTCCCAGGAGACCCTGGGGTACCTCTCGGCGTTGAGACGATACACGAACTGGGTTGCCAGCTTGCTCAGGAGATCCTTCAGCTTGTCCACCCAGGGGCCGATGTTCGCCTGGTAGAAGTACGTCTCCACTGTCTTCAGGAACTTCTCGAGGTGAAATTGCCCTGGGGAGTCGTTCCCCAGGATCGAGACGATCCACAGGGCCATCGACTGGGTCTCAATCTTGTGGAATTTCCCACCCTGAGTCTGCTTGTAGTAGACTGGGAGGTTCAGGCAACGGATGAAACGGGTGAACATCAGGGGGATGTGGGGCGTCCAGTCGATGTAGCCGATGTTCCTGTGGGCCAGCTTCGCCAGCAGCCACATGATCGAGTGCTGCCAGGTCGCTGCGTTGTGGGATGTCTCCCAGAGGGTCATCAGCTCGTCGAACCACAGGTGGAAACCTGACGGGTGGAGATTGGGGGGCAGTTGGAGGGGCAGCAAGTTTTCGAAGTGGTCCATCGTTTTGGGCATCGTGGAGGGGTCCATTGGGCAGATGTACGGACGGAGCTCGTCCAGGATTTCTTGGGTTGCTGAGACCTGACAGATTTTGGAGAACTCAATTTTTTGAGATAAATAACGAAGATTTTTTTCGTCAACGAAATAATTGGGAAATTTTTGGGGACTTGAAGGGTAATTTCAAATTACATTTTTGCAAAAAGTTAATTCCAGATTTTTCAAATTATCAATTTCATGCAAATTATCTCGCAAATATCTCGAAAACTATTAAACGTGGGAAAAAGTGTTGAAAAATTGGTAATTTTTTCTGAACGTCTTTCCTCGGATGGAAATACTCACAGGAAAATAAACTTTGGCTGCGTTTATGACATTCTGAATAACTTTGGGAAGTCTCGGGGGAAAACGGCATATGTCTGCTGACGATATGCTGACTTCCATGAGTCTCTTCTTCAGGTCGTACAGAGGCCTCCAGGGTAGTTCCAAATCACTCGGGGTCAGCAGCTTTGTCTTTCTGCAACGAAGGTATTATTTTTCTTTCGATCTCAATAGCAATTACCATCGAATGAATATTCAGTCGTTGGAATAGTCACCTCAGGAGGACAATCAGCGTCGATCCAAACATATTCAGCAGTGATGGCTCCAAGTCAGGTATTATTAGCAATTCGTACATCAATTTGATGAAGATTATGTGGTCTTCCTTTGTAAATCTCAGACTGTAGAGTTTCATATACCTGAGAAAATTTTAAAAATATATCTTGATGCCAGTGAAGCTCACAAATAATTTGTGAATTTTTTTTCTGCTTCGAGATGTCGAAATTTAATTTTTTTCAGAATATTTCTTCTTTAGACCATGAAGACTGCTAGATTATATCGGTTTCAAAAATGAAAAATAATAATATTCTCTGACATTGTCCTTTAAACATCATCATTAAGAAAATATTCCCAAAATGGTCTTCATTGATGACAAAATATTCATCGATTTCTTCTCTCTGAACGTCCTTACGTCTGAAATATTGACAAAATAATTTTTTCCACGTTTTCATGTTTCTTATTTTCCCACTACCTCCTAAACTACTAGGTCTACCAAAAAATATGAATAAACCTTTTACGCAGATTACGAAATTCTCTTCAAAAAATGTTTTCTGACAATTTCCTCTAAACCCCTTCATTAAAAAAATATTCATAAACCAGTCTGCAGGGTTTTTTTTCAACAGTGAAGAAATGATTCATCTTAAATCATCAATATCTCCAGACCAGACGATTAGGACAAATCAGGTCTCACTTTGAAGGTTGAAAAAAGACCATTAAGACTCAATTCTCTTTCTCAATTCCACGAAAAGCTCTTTTCAACGTCATCCTCACCATTGGAGCTTCAACGTAGCAAAGGCGCAGTCTGGCTGCAGCTTCCTCAGGGCGACAGCCCTCCCCAGCTGTCCCTTGATCTCAGCCAGGAGGCACATGGCCTCCTTGTTGAGTTCGTCAGCATAAGGCAGCAGTTTATTGTACTTATTCGTCAGCTGAAACTCCAGGCCCAGGCTCTCAGTGGAGGACTCCATGGTGACATCATCCTCCTCATCTCGACTGAAAATCTCATCCAGCAGTTGCTCCCCACTCATCAGCTTCCTCGCAATTATCGAGTTCATCGTGCAACCTCTTGAAAACCCGACTGAACCCTTGAGAATCACTGATAGACTGACGACAGGTCGTGTCAACCACCGAAGACTGATGAAAATAATCTGGTGATTCAGTAGTCGACGACGACTTGCTTATTCCTTCATTTTTCATCGAGTCATGTCCCATTGGTGTCCGCCATACTTGATGAATTGTATATTTTATCAGACAAAGGCAGGTGTTGTCACCTCTACGGGCTTATTTACCTCGAGATTGGTTATTTTAATAGGCTGGAACATCTCACGTGGGCTGTCTAGGCCGAGAATGTGGGGTGGACCATCGGGGGTGCGATAATTTGATTAAATAACAAAGGAATGTTCGACAGTTTACGCGGACATTGCCAGTCGGGGGGATGACTTATAGAGGGCCTCGGGTTTTTTTGATCGTGCGCGCGCACCTCGCGAACTGCTGGCGGCGTAAAAACAGCTGATCATTTTTTTTGATTGAGCGATTTTCGGAGCAGCAAAACATGATTTTTGACTGGTGATATCTCGGGATTGGGTGAGTGGATTTCGGGATATCTGGAATCGTTTTAAAGGGGATTTCTTAAGCTTCAAAATGAGAGGTGAGTCCGGAAATTCGCAGTTTTCGTTCAGGAGATATTGAAGATTTACGAAAAGCATTTTATTCGTGTTTTTTGAAAATATAAAATTTTGATATTCATTATTTTGCAAATATCTCGAAAACCGCCGGGTTTAGGGGAAAATATCATAAAAACTTTTGTGTTGACAATTAAATTCCCTGCAAAAAATATTTTGTGACATTTTTCGATAAAGCTCTTCGTTCCGGAGATATTTTCGAATCAAAATGAAGTCCTGATTGCTAGTCAAGAAACAGCGAATCAAACAGCATATTATTCTGATTGTGGATAACTCTGGATCGGCTGAGTGAATTCCAATAAATCTGGGTTCATTTTGAAGAAAATTTCGGGGTCTTCAAAACAAGACGTGACTCATCAAAATCGTGTCATTCATTAAAGGGAGAAAACATTCAGTTGAACTAATTGGATAAATTTATTTCGCAACATCATCAATTTCGAGTCCCTCATTAATATACAATGGTAAATCGTTCTTCTTAGGATCCTCCGCCCACTTCTGTCTCTCCCCAGAAGCGAATAGTCCATAGATCACGGCGCCTATCAGGTAAATACTCCCGGCGATGATGAAGACAATCCTCCACTCCGCGGGACTCTGAAATCACCAATCAACCGATAATTAGGGATTAATCACAGATCAATAATCTGGAGTCGTATTAAGTCTGACACGACTACTGCAGCAATTCAGACCTTATCTTTGACAATGTACCCCGTGATTATGGGGCTAACTATGCCAGGAAGCGTCGCAATGGTATTCCCTATTCCCATGAGAACACTCGCGTGTTGGGGGGCAATGTCCAGATGATTAACACTGAAACCGGACCAGGCGAAACCGCCGAGGCCCACTGCTATCGTTATGCATGCCACTGCAGCCGTTGCCGACGCCACGAAGGCCGAGGTGATCATGAAGATTGTTTGCGAGAGGAAGGCACCGCAGTTGAAGATCTTTCGTACCTTCATAAATTGGAAAACGATTGTGCTTCATAATTCATTGAATAAATTACGGTGAGTTAACGGTGCGGAGGGGCCAATTGCATCCCTGCCATTGAATTTTAACACAATTTATTGTGGGTCCACTTTCAGTGAAGTTCACATCGAAAATGAAGACTTTTCTCTTTTTTTCATTGCAAAATCTGCACAGGACATCGTCGCATTTTCATTCTTCTCATTCGCGAAATTATTCAGTAAATTACCTGTGAAATATCTCGGGTCATTACCTGTGTTGTTGATAACACATTATTAGATCTGAAGTAATTAGCCAATTGCTTTAAATATTGCAATTAGCATCTTTAATGCCATTGAACTTGATTACAATTGATTGCACTTTTAGTGAAGTTCACATAGAAAATGAAGACTTTTCTCTTTTTTTTCATTGCAAAATCTGCACAGGGCATCGTCGCATTTTCATTCTTCTCATTCGCGAAATTATTCAGTAAATTACCTGTGAAATATCTCGGGTCATTACCTGTGTTGTTGATAACACATTATTAGATCTGCAGTAATTAGCCAATTGCTTTAAATATTGCAATTAGCATCTTTAATGCCATTGAAATTGATCACAATTGATTGCACTTTTAGTGAAGTTCACATAGAAAATGAAGACTTTTCTCTTTTTTTCATTGCAAAATCTGCACAGGACATCGTCGCATCCACGAAATGCGTCCAATAAAATTCTTCTCACCTTTTTCATTCTTTTCATTCATATAATTATTCATTAAATTACCTGTGTTGTTGATAACACATTACTAGACCTCAAGTAATCAGCCAATTGCCCCGAGCATTGCAGGACAATAGCCATGACGAGATAGGGAACTGCCGACAAGAAACCCGTCTTCTCCAGCTTGAAATTCAGGACATCTAAACATCGAGAAAGAAGATTACGCAATCTTATCAGTCCCTGTCACCCCCAGTGAAGGGGATTCAAAAATATGCGGAGGGTATTTTAAATAACGAGCGCAGAGTATAGTATTACCGCTCATAAACGTTGGCAACTGCGTCAGCATCGTGTAGAACCCCCAATTTTCACTGAAATGTGCGGATATTATCGCCCACACGGGAGGGGATTTCATAATTTCTTTCCACGGATGCTTCACTTCCTGCATAAGAAACAAAACATATCGAAATTCATAAAAATCGTTCAATGAATTCATAAATTGATGAATTCAGTAGCGAAGTGGTAAAACGGTTGAAGTCGATTTTGGTCAGTTTTCAATAAATATCTCGGAATCTGAGGGACCCGAGTCGAGGATTTGGTTCTGATTGGACGGAAACAGGTCTCTCAAGATCCCTCCAGACCTAGATGGAACTGGTAAGTTCTAATCAGTTCTGCGACTTTTGCCAAATTCGAATTTTTCCGCCGAGTGAAAGTCGATTCTGTACTTTCTGGCCCGCCTAATGCCACTGAGGCCCTCACTTGCCCCGGAAATGCAGAAATAAAAAAATTTTTTTTTTGCACCCAGAGCCAAAGTGCCATATTTAGGCTTTTTTCGGGGGGAAAGTCGACTTATTGAATTATTCATCAATGAACAGTATTCACCCCTCTGTCGGTATGCCCCAGTGACCTCTTAATGTACTCCAGTTCCCCTCCGGTAATCCTCGGGTCATCCTCGGGCTTATCAGTGACAATGGCCCACCAGAAGGCGAACCAGACGAGTCCCATTACCCCGAAGACGTAGAAAACCGAGGGCCAGCCCCAGTACTCCGCCATCAGGCCGGACGCCGGCATGGCGAAGACCGTCCCTACGAAGCTGCCCGAAAAGGCAAGAGTTGCTAGCTTCGACCTTTCTAATGGGGGGGCCCAGTTCGCCCATATGGAGTGAATGCAGGGATATGTGACCCCCTGAAATCATTAACTCATTGCACTAACAGCAGATGAACGAACACGACATGACATTTAGACTCATTAAGACACAGAAGTCTTCTTGAAGTCTTCTTGTCTTCTTCATGTCACGACATTCTTAATGAATGTCACTTCTCCCCCTTTCCAAAATCTTTTTGGATAATATTCAAAAAGTATCAAGGAAAGTTGGAGAAAATGAAAACAACATTTGTCAAATTGCCATTTTGCGACGTTTCGCTAATTATTTTAGCTTCATCGGGCTCATGACTCGATTAATGTTTTAGTCCCGTTAATAAATAAACCAGTTATGTATGAAGACAGCTAATAATAAANAAAAAAAAAAAAAAAAAAAAAAAAAAAAAAAAAAAAAAAAAAAAAAAAAAAAAAAAAAAAAAAAAAAAAAAAAAAAAAAAAAAAAAGACTATTAAAATGTCTAAATAAACTGTTAAAATGCAAACAACAGAAAAAGACGTTAATGCCAACACTCGATCAGTCTCCCCTTAGAGATTACACCAACAACAAATTTTTGGATAATGGTCTGAAGGGGACGAAGTGTCTGTTTAAGGCCCGGGGGATCATCTTTCGAACACCCTAAAGACGAGCTTAAATGCTTCTGACGGTCCATATCACGGCTCTTCGATATCTGTTTGGACGAAACTACATGAAAAACGATTCGAAAAAATGAATATTTGTATCAGGAATAAAGAGAACATTCCGGGGAACTCAAAATGCATTGATTGTTCATACTTCGAAAACTCCCTCGACGACTCTCAGTGCGACCAAGACGTAAACGCTGATCCTCGTCAACGGTGGGGTGATGAGCGTGAGGAGGGCTGTGGAGGCTATTCCAAGACCGAATATTTTTTTGCCTCCCATCTTTGCACTCAGCCATCCTCCCAGGAACTGCGTGCTTATGTATCCGTAGAAGAAGGAACTCAGGACGAGCCCCTGGAGCTTCGAGTCCCAGTCGAACTCTGGTTCGTGCTAGAGTTCGAGGTAAATCTCTTAAATATGTTCGACCTTCTCACAAACATGTTCGACCTTCTCTCAAATATCAATATTGATATTAATTTCTTGAAAGTATCCTTCGCATGCAACAGGAAAACAAAAATTTATTTAATAAAATTTAATAAAAAGGGGCAGTTTAAAGAACTGTTTCACCTCGAAATGATAAAGAATGAGCTTCGGGATTTTTTATCAATGTCATGGTATTGAACACTGACCTTGTCGGATTTCGACGTCATTGCGACGATCGCAACGCTCAGGTTCACGCGAAGGATGTAGGATATGAAAAACCCCAGGAAGGCGAGAAAACCAACTACGTAACGACGTTTTCGCCAGAATCTCCAGCCCACGTCTTCGTTCGTCGCGTCTTCCATCGGGTCTTCCTTTTTCACACTACAAAATCGGAGTGTTATCATCGCTTCTTCCTTTTTATCAATAAATTATTCCTCAATATTCACACATTTTGGGACCACAATTTTCCGGAATTTTCCCCAACAAAAATTCTGTTTATTGGTTTATTGGAAGCCAGGGGAATAAATCAGTAGCGAAGCGGTAAACCGGGTCAAGTCGATTTTTACTATTGGCTAGTTTTTGACGAATATCTCGGAATCTAGAAGAGATAGAAAGATTTTTGTCATGACCTTCTTTGTAGAGCCAATAGAGCGTTATAAAAAAAGTCATGAGGAAAATTTTGCTATCTCTCTTAGATTCCGAGATATTCAGCAAAAACTAGCTAATAGTCAAAATCGACTTGACTCGGTTTACCGCTTCACTACTGAAATAAAAGACACTTTTGTTAGAGCAATTAGACTTGGTTTTTATCAGGACGTGTTCTCGCATCGAGAGCAGTCGCAGAACTGAATAAAGAATATCCAAGTCACAAGACCATAGCCTTTTTATTATGGTTTCTTTCTCACCAGACTTTATCATATGTTTATATTATTTAGTAAACATTCGACTGGAGTTTCGTCGTAAGACCCCACAGGCGGGTCTCTCCAGGAAGAGTAATCTCATAGCATGATAAACCCAAGTTATATCGGTCAGTAATATGATCGAATTGTTTTTGCTCTTGTCAAAACTGTTGTTTTTAAAATACTCAACCAGTGTGAAAGGAAAATAATTTAAACTTCGCTTTGCAAAAACCGATTATGAATGACATTGAGCAACAAACATATTTGAAATTGCTTCAACGAACAGCCGCGATAACGAGAGCATTCGCACAAGCGTACGTCACGTTTCGTTCTAAATCAGGGATTGCCAAATTTGTAATATTTTATTACGGTTAATATTGTAGCCCTTAATTAGATAACAATACTCTCGAAATTTTTTGAGTACTTAAGTCTCATAAATTCTAATATTTAAAATTTTCAACTATTTTGTCAATCAATAATTGAGGTAGGAAGATTGACCATTATTCGCAGTAAATTTACAATTTCAGATTATCAAATTTTAAATACATTATTATTCGTAAAAAATCAGATTATTAATATTATATTATTTGAAAAATTGAATCAACATATTTTAAACCTTCATTAATGTAAGGGTCAAATCTTGTAATATTCCAGAAATTTAATATTGATGTGGATCCCTGTTGTAAATAATAAGTGAAGTTATTACCTGCCGTAAGACGCCTCTTTCCTCGCCTCCAGATGCACCTCCTTTCCGTCCATACCCGGCTCTCAAACTGAATCTCAGATTTCGCTATCGGAATTCTGCTCGAAAAATCAGCGACTCGTTCCGTCACAAGAATGCAAATCCCATTAAACTCTTAATCGCACGCGCTATCAGGCACCTCAGCTCTACATATTTGCTCTGACATTATCCGACTCCTTCAACAATATGCACGAAAACTTCTAAAACATTCACGAGCCTTCGGTTGCCCAACGCCGAGGAGATCGAATAGGAACGGGAAACTTTCACTTCAGCCCAGGACTCGACATTGACATATAGAACACTTTTCCGCGTTAATTCGAATGTCTAGCGTAATGTCGTGACGAAACGCGATGACAGCTCGTACCGAGTGCTGGAGTGAAGGCGATTTACCCAATTTTTCAGTGTCAATTATTATTTAGGGGAAGGGAACGGGTTTGAGAAATTTAAAGAGAGTCGAGGGGCTCCGGATGATCCAGCGTTGAGAGCTGGGGGACCCCCTGGAGGTGCCCCGGCCCCGTTAGTCGTCCCGAGACTCGCGAATTCCGGAGTCGCGGTCGCGCGTCGACTGAAACTGCAATTGATAACGCGCGGAAGTCAACGGTTTAACTGGTTACGAACGAGCGAAGTGGGCACTTTTGGTACCTCCCCCTTTGCACGAGAAGCCGGAAGTCGCGGCTCTTTCGCCTTGGATTCCGTAATTTCGATCTGTTTGATGATGAAATTCGATGTGCACTAGTTGTTGAACGATACGACATTGAATTTTAATGGGGATAAGTGGGTTCTTGAGCGTGTGAAGGGCGAGATGTTGAGAGAATTGTGGTGGAGCAGGATTTTTTGAGCGTTTTGTCAGTAACGCTGTCTTTGTTATTAATTCGCGGAGAGAATATATTTTAGGTTTCAGAGATTGCGAGGAATTTTCTGGAAAAACTACATTTTAATGACTTAATATCAGTAGTGAACTGGCAAAACGGTACAAGTCAATTTTGACTATTGACCAGTTTTCAATGAATATCTCGGAAGCTGAGGGAGATAGCAAAATTTTTGTTATGACCTTTTTTGTAGAGCCGATTGAGAGCTACAACAAATGTAATTACGAAAATTTCGCTGTCTCCCTTACATTCGGAAATATTCCTGAAAAATTCAACTGGGAGATGAGTCGACTTGAACAGTTTTACCGCTTCGCTACTGATTTTTTTAAAATTAAATTCAAGAACGCATGGTATGGACGCCGCAATTTCATTAAATTTTCAGTGGAACATATTCAGAAACAAAATTCCATGAATTGTCAATTTTTCCCTGAATTTTCCTGATTTTTCGGAATTGTTACAGAAAAATTGAACTGAAAAATCAAGTAATTTATCGATTTCCAGATTATTTGAACAGAAAATCAATGAAATATTTGATTTTTCAATGACAAGATCTCCTCAAATTTCAGTGGAACTTCAACACGATAAAAACTTCCGGAATTTGGCGCGGAAAATTCAGGCGAAATTTTCAGTTTTTGCTGAATATCTCGGAATCTAAGAGAGATAGCAAAATTTTTCTCATGACTTTTTTTATACCGCTCTATTGGCTCTACAAAAAAGGTTCTGACAAAAATCTTTCTATCTCTTTTAGATTCCGAGATATTCGTCAAAAACTAGCCAATAGTAAAAAACGACTTAACCCGATTCCGCTTCGCTACTGAATTTCTCTCCAAATACGCCTCAATGTTCAGACTCCCTTCTAAAACAACTTTTATCAAAATTTCTAAACACATATAATCCCCGGAATTTCTTCGGTCTTCTTAATTAGCTTCTGTCAGTGGTGTCTCCGATAATGCCTATCAGACAGAGAAATCGTATGAAATCATCCGTCATTCCGAAGTGCTTAGTAACAATTATGGAAGGAATGAAGAAAAGCGCGTCATTAGAGTCATTGTCACTGAAAATCCCCATACTCTCCCCAAAATTTTCATACCCAAGTAATGGCCCGAGCCATTGCCTGCCTCCCCGATCACGGAGATAGCCGCGGCATTATCAGGTGTTCCGAGAGCTCTCAGATAAGAATTATCAGTCTCCAACGCGCAGTTCACCAAAAAAGGTGCCAGAGCCCGCTCAGTCCATCCTCACACGAGACGATGATGTACCTTTTCCTTACGATTGCGTTGCTCCTCCAGGGCGGGCGTTCCATGGACTATCAGAACGCTCCCAATTACAGTTGAATATTTACTGAATAATTTAAATAGAAAAGAATTTAACCGAGTTCTACAGTAAACCCTTTTTCCTCGGCAGATTTCGGCCCGAGGGGAACTGTCAGAGTTGGTGCGCCATGCCTGAGGGATTGGCACTGCATACAAAAAGCATTCTGCCGGTTTCAAAATACCTGTTCGTGCGAGACCAACTACTCTCCTTCGGCGGATGGGTCAACATGTCACGCAGGTAAGTCATTCGCTAAAATATGTATCTAATTTTGAAGAATCGGAATCGGCTCAGTTGGATGCGACGTGATGATTCATGAAATGAGTCAGATTTTCCTAATCTATCGGTAAAGATCGCTATCAGTGCCGAAAACGCCTATTTGTGGATTTAAAGGATATAGAAAACGGGGTTCCTTACGATTGTCCCCAGTTTTTTAAAAATAATCCTTACAATGATCCCCAGGTGTTGAAAACAATTCTGAATAGATGTACTGCACAGTTTAGGAGATAATAAATAATGAAATAAGAAAACTAGGGTCGATTTTTCCATTTTATGAGAACACGCTTCTTACGATGTTCTTAAAAAACGAATCCGCGGTAGAATGAGACACTGCGAATACGGTGAATTTTTTTGTAAAATTTTATAGTTCATAGTTTCGATATTCGACTCTAAAAAATGAAAATTTCGTGAAATCATTTCTTATTTGATTCAAAGAATTAATTAACAAATAATTTCTTATTTGATTCAAACAGCTATTGTTGCATTCATCAACAACAGATGAGGATAGATAATATTATAGAAATATTATATTATTTGCTTGGGATATAGAATTAATATTGCAAACTCAGCTTATAATACAATAAATTAAATACCCTTAAAATGACTAGTTCCGGCCGTTCTTCTGAGTCCAACGCTTCGTCCAAATGTTAAAATCTCAAAGGAAATTAATAATCCCGGAAAATATGAGGAAATTACACGTTTCGAATGCTCAAGGCATGTGCTCATTCCTCTTCAGGTGTATTTATTCAACACTATAAAAACAAAACCAACAGAATGATGACAAAAATTGCATTTCAACTGTTTCATCCAAACCAAAAAAATATAAATTAAAACCTCATCTCAATAATTCTTTCAACAGATTGAGATTTAAATATTTAGATGAAGCATTGAACCGAGAAGAATGGCCGGAACTAGTCATTTTTGAGGAAAAAATTACGGTCGGAGCAACAATTTTACGAATAAATTGAGTACTTTTCTTCCTTTTGACACGTGTGATGATTTAAGCGTGTCGTTTTGGGGTGCGTATCATAAACTAATCATTAAATGATTCAGTTACCGGCACCTTCTGCACAAACAACAGGCATTGCATGACGATGTCCAACGCGGAGTGCAGTCAGGGCGCCTGCCGGTGTCAAAGTAATTATTTTGCGGATATCAAGAACGCTTCCAATTGCATCATAAGTAAGTTATGAAATAATTTCGATATTTCTCCCATTTTTGTAACTTCAGTTACGAATGTATTATACCCTTTTCGCCAAAATTCACGTTTTTTTAATTTTCCTGGTAAACTGTTGATCGCATTGACGCGAAAAATATACCGTTTCTGCGTTTTATCATTACTTAATGACTCACGAAATTTCCTGATCGTGAAATCAATTACCTCCGTTTCAGTAGTGAAGCGGTAAACCGAGTCAAGTCGATTTTGACTATTAGCCAGTTTTTGCTGAATATCTCGGAATCTAAGAGAGATAGCAAAATTTTTCTCATGACTTTTTTTATAACGCTCTATTAGCTCTACAAAAAAGGTCATGACAAAAATCTTTCTATCTCTTTTAGATTCCGAGATATTCGTCAAAAACTAGCCAATAGTAAAAAACGACTTAACCCGGTTTACCGCTTCGCTACTGGTTTTTTCTAAAACTTTTCGGAAATTCACGAAACTTTAGAAAAAATGCAGGAAAATGATTGCACTACAATGAAACTTTGTGACTCAGTCAACAATGATAAAACCAGAAACGCGATCCGATCAATAATCTGCCAGAAAAATGAAAAAAAAATGAATTTTGACCGATAGTACATTCT